>NC_071334.1:15970412-16273864 GCF_027744825.2 Synchiropus splendidus
ACTTTATATATATATATATGTATATATATATATATATATATATATATATATATATATATATATATATATATATATATATATATATATATATATATATGGGTTATTGTCTTTTGGGGTAAACAGCGCATGCGCAAGGTTCATTGGAGTGATGGTACGTTGGATTATTATAGAACGGCATGAGCATGTAGGTTTTTGACCGTAAACTATTGGATTTCTGGATGTTCCTGAGACCATGAAGTTTGTTACTTTCAATAAAGAAGACGAATCAAGTTACACGGCACAAGCTTCAGTTTGTTTTTTACATTTTTGATTCCCGTCGGAGAGAAGCTCGGGGCAAATATTCGTACGGTTGTGCTGTTGAGAACGACGAACGACAAGAACGGAAACACTCGGGTCAAAGGAGGAACGAGTCAGAAACTAAACGCCGTCCACAACGAAACAGGTAGCAAACTATTGGAGTTTGCAATCGCATTGTGTTTTGATAAAAATAATAACAGTAATGGCAGAGTAGTTATAGTAGGAATTGTAAATATCAAAAGCTGTGGTATGTGGTGAAAGATTTCTTCAGTTAAACTATTATACAGCCTTACAGAACAGGTGCACGGGTTGCACCTCCTTCTTCTCAAGAGCAGAGTCATTTTCAGAGTGAACCTCTCCACTATCAATCCATCTTCCATTTTCTCGTGCTGATCAGAGGTCAGGTCGCTGGGGAGGCAGTCAAATCCCACATTTCACTCACCAGTAGTTTCCAACTGACAGCTGGAGCTGCCCAAACCACCTTCTCTCAGTGATGAGAAACGGATCTACAACCTCTCCCTGATGGCCTTCATCTCTTAGCCTGAATACTGACACTCAGCAGAGAACAGTCATTTCAGTCAGTCGGCCAATCTTGTTTTTGCCATTACCACTTCCAGCTGTTGCCCATCTTTCAATCTCATACGTCATCCTTCCCCCACTTGTGAACAGTACAACTCTGGGAAAACTAGCTCACTACCAACTTTGATAGGACCATCTTCGATTGAGAGTCTGACTCTCCAGCTCTTTCACTGTGAGAGTGAAAGAGCTTCCATTGCTTCACACTGTTTCTATCCTTTCCACCTTTGCTACATCTGGAAATTCACTCCACAACAATTGAAAATACAAGGCATACATCCCATCACTTCCCATGAAGTCTCATCCACCTGAACCTATCTTGTGGACCGTTCCTCACACCAATACGCATCTGTCCTCATTTATCACAACCATGAAACTCAATGGTCGCCTTCCTCTTTTCTCAAGCTATGTTCTGCATGTCGGAATCACTTGAATTAGTTCCCAATTTAGGACACAGTGTGTGTGAGAGAAACAAAGAGAAGAAGGACTATGCTGCAGTTGTCTAAAAGAGAAATAGTCTTACAGCTTAAATAACTAATTTAAGGTTGTTATTGACAGAGTTTAATATGATTGACATAGTGTATGGTACAGTATTGAGGAGAAAAGGTATTGTCTAAATTCTCACCGCAATAAATTTAATTTGACTTCTGTTGAATTTTAGTTGTTTATAATTTAAAGAACACTGTATTTAGCACTGAACTAAGTGCAAAAAGTAAATAAAAAAAATTAAAAATGAATAAATAATGGTTCTCACAAGATAAAGATAATAATGATAAGTGCAAGATTAAACAAACACAGAATTTGGGAAAACATCTGCTGTGACGCCTTGTTCAGACAGATGCTGTTGCAGTGCTACTTTGAACATGCTTCAGAAATAAAGACCATTCAATGTTCTCTTTCAAATTGCAGATAGGCGTCACCAAAAATTTTGCTTTTCATTGTTTGTTGCGTTGTGGCAAAAGGTGTGATGTGTTTATGGTTTCGTTGCAGATGTATCTAAAAGTAGTGTAACCTATTACTTAAAGCATTGATTGTCTGGAAATTAACACGTGTTTTGTAATTCAGTACATTGATAGTGGGCACGTCCAATGAAATCCAACTGACCTGAAATCTGTTTCGCGAGGTGGTGGGCAAACACTCCAACTTCAGGGAATGATGACATGTGGCGAATGAAACTGAAATTTCCAAAACTGGAAGTGCAGTTACACTTTATTCTAGTGTTGCAAAAAAGTATGTTACCCAAGGTCACATGCGCCCCCCCCGGCATTGCTCCGCGACCCCCCCAGGGGGGCCCACCCCACTGTTTGAGAACTACTGCACTAAACAGAGAATACCTGTATTTGGGTGCATGTCACGCTGAAGATGGGAGCAACACCTTCCTCGACAATCTGCTTGGTCAGAAAGGGGACTGCTATTTTGGAGCTCTGTCATCTGCTTTGAAAACTCACATTGAAGGCGGTACAATTTGCCCACCTTCTCCTACATTCCCTGATGCTGCCGTGATGACAACAGACTCTGCTGTGCCACCTTAATCCCTGCCACCCCTGACATTGACTGTGTACAAAACCTCATATGCTGAATATGAACTGACACTACTGTGAAACCATTATGCCAGTAGCTGTGGCGCCTGCCATTTGCCGCTCGGTGGAACTGCATGATACAAGATGCTGGTACTATTGAGGACATTGACCAGCATTTCACCCACTGTCAGGAAGAAAAATAGAACCAAACAAAGCTCTGACCATGAACAGTCACCTAACACTGCACCTCATGATGGTAAGCTCATAGCAAGTCAACTCAGAGCAGTGGTGTTCTCAACAGATGACCTTGTCAGTGTGTGCTACCAGGTGCTGCTTCGTGAACATTCAAGGGTCTTCAAAACACATATCAGCAGTCAGGCATTGTAGAATTCCACATTGACTTGCATGTGCTCCTTCAGCTTTTCCAGAATATAATGTCAGGAATTCTCAAAGGTCATGTTCCAAAGAGTAAACTAACCAGGACTGATGCTGAATGGTGATTCATTTCCCTTGAGGAAACACCAATTCACTATCCCGGGTCACACTGCTGCTGCAGAGGGAATACTCCCTCACCATGTTGGTGATGCAGTTTTGAAAGCCTTGTGTCCCATTGGAACTGTGGCTCTGAGGTTTATTGTGCATCTGGTTTCCAAGGACTTCAAATTCTTTTCCATAACTGCTGCAATGGGTGCGATTATGTGTGAGAATGGAACATTTGCAAGTATTCCTGACCTGCGGGAATGTATTGAATATCTCCAACATGTCCACTGTCTCTCCTAACATTTCCAAGTCATCCGAGTCTGAGCCGACCTTTGCCACCATTAACCTTGCTTCTAATCTTGCCCTTCCTGGTCACTTCCGATGAAAACCTGAGGATCTTCAACTCTGCCACTTTTAACTCTGTTTCCTGTCTTTGTCTGAGAGCCACTGTCTCTAAACCATAACTCACAGCAGGTCTGTCTCATAATGCAGTGACACCCAATTAGTTGTATTTTGTGAACCACCAGCTATACCAGACCTGGGCAAAGTGTGGCCCAGGGGCCATATGTGGCCCCTTGCCTGTGCTTTTGTGGCCCTCATGTGGTCAGCCTAAAACTACACAACTTATAAGTCGTCATTTTTTAATCCTGTTTCCGTTTTAGGCAGCAATTTTTCTTTCTTATTTTCATTTGTCATTTTTGTATTTTCCTCAAAATTCTTTGAAAGAAAATTCAGAATGTATTTTGAAATGAATTGCCTTTTCATCTTCGATGTTTGGTCCACAATTTTATTGTGATTTCTAGTCATGTAAAAGGATTTTTATAGGGTTCATGCCATATTTACACTTCTCAATATCCTTGCTTCCATTGAACCTTTTATGGTTCATTTCGTCTTTGTTACTTAATATTTTTTTTCCATCACATTTAATAGTCATCGCCACCTTTCTTTTGGCATCATGGCCCCTCACAATAGTTATAATTTATAATGTGGCCCTTTATGAAATTTAACTGCCAATCTCTGATCCATGCCATGCTGACACAAATTATTGAATAAAGTCAACTTTAATGATACAACTGTCTGTTTATTGTTCTGAATGGTTGATGCAAAACACTTTAACTCATTTGTTTCCACTCTCTCATCTTCATTGGTTCTCCAAGCATTGTTTTCACTATTGGTTCAATAACCTGTCTGTTTCATCAGCAACTGTGCCCTTTTTCAGCTCTATATCTGACATTTGTTGTGACTGTGAGAGAGCAGATTTCTACCTTTTGTCGCGATGCAATATTTTTCTGTATTTTGACTCAAAAGCAAAATAGCTCTAACAATACTACCCATATGAATGTGTCTGCAGGAAATATGAGGAAACAGACACAAATCTTGGCGGTGGCTGTGATCTTTATCAGACATGGTACAATACCTCCTGGTGCCTTTTTGAATGGTAAGATGAGGAATATATCAGTACAGACATCAGGAATTCATTATAAATGGTTTCTTCTTCGCTCTACAGTTCACAATGTGCACCACCAAATACATTTAGAGGATGAAGGCAGTGGATTCAAGTTATACATGTATTCTGAAGTAAACTGACTCAGTTGAGGATCAAACATGGGGGTCGTGTAATGTCAAGTGAATTTTTAAGCATCTTACTTAGAAAGCCCTCGGCTGTTTGATTGTTAGCATGTTTTGGCAGCATTGGTCCTTTTTTGGGTCACATGCGTAAGAGTTGAGGCATTCCTGAAGACATCCCACTTCTGCAACCATTTGTTTCAGTGATTTCGAAAAACGTTATTATGTTTAGCCATAGCGACTAAAGCCTCATGGGGATTGGAAGCCATGGTTGCTACCTAGTAAGAAACCTTCCTCCTTAAGATGGTGTTATGTCACAATGGAAGTCACGTCTGAGGGTTTTTGTTAAGTGCTTGATCGGGTCGTGGACCGACGGATTTGAAGTTAACTGAACGAACACTGTGAACGTAATGGCATCTCCTGTTCAGTTTAACCATTCACCTTGTGAGTGGAGGGGACGGCTCAGCGTCTGACAGCATGTGAAAATTTAATCTAAAAGTGTCGTGGAAGATCCGGGCAGGTCCAAGACTGTTAATACGAATGCATTTCAATTCACCATATGTCAGTCTGATCCGTGTCAGTTCTGGAAGATGTTTCAGAAGCCACAGCCAAGTGCCAGCCCTTCGCTGTGAACAGCTCTCTTCTGTGTGCAGCAAATAACGCTTCAGCCAGCTGATGGGTTTATATGACATTTGACTTCACTTCTTCATCATCCCGCCTGTTTCATGAGGGTTTGAAGGTAAAATGAAGGTCAGAAAACAACATATTCCTAATTGGAAGCTGTGAAATTATGCAAATGAAGATGTGACAACAGCACAGATTTTCTGATGCTGAAGGCCAAGTGCCAATCAAACTAGCAAATGCCATTCTGCAGCGGGTGTACACATAATTAAATAAAATTCAACGTTTTTAGTGATAATCTGCCTCAACGCTGCTCCTTAACTGATGCATGTGACATTTGAAAGGATACGCTTGTTTACTCCGGGTGAAGCAGCAGATGGTTCAATCACTTACTGAGGCGTTCCTCCATGATGAGTACTTACAGTTTCTATCTGGTTACATTATTAAAAATGGCCTTTTCATAGATTCTTGTAATTACAGCGTCTCACCACATTTGATTCATTTTTAACTTCGGCTTAACAGAAAGTCTTTGCATGACAAACTTATTTCCGATCGTTCGACTTTTCTCTGAAATGTATTCATGAATTTATGCAATGCAGATACTGTATAGTTTTCCAGTCGGAAGTAGTTCATCAGGAACATTGTCACAGTAATTCAAAATGTTAGCACATAAACAGCAAACATTTCATTCATAGTTGGAGTGATTTTTTGGGGTCTGGAAATGTGCAGTAATTGCAGCTGACGCTTCACACCAACTGAAGTTTGACATCCGCTGCTTCCCCTCTTTGGACGGATAGAAATATAAGCGTGGGAAACCTACCTAACCTGTCCTTCTCCCTCACCCTCACGCGACGTCGCCTGGATTATCACCATCCACCTGCGACTTTGGGAACTGTGCCGCAGGAAGGAACGAAACACAACACACGAGCACAAACACAAACGCACAGAAATGATAATAATGTGATCATACTCTTACTATTTTGGATCTACTCAGCACATGGAGTGCAATCTCACTGAGAGGAACTGAACTCTAAACATCAACCTTTCGGCCACATCAGCCCTAACTGTAGAATTCCAGGATGTCTGGAATAAACGCTCTGAATATGACATTCTGACTAGAAACCTGCTTCATGCCCGAGACACCAATTGAATTCCCCTCATTCCTGATATCCTTCGAATTCTTTCATCCGCAGTTGATGACAAAGTAGACACATGTTGCATTGAACTGTAGACGACCTACTCCGAATCCAGCCTGAAGACAGATGCTTTGAGGGTTGAAGTCTTGAACGGCGTTACCCTGACTGGCTAAAGTCAGCCATCCCACAACATCATATGGATTGCATTGTGTGGGCTGACCCTTTCTGTCTGGATCGCCTAGAACACATGGAGTGACTTGGACCATCTGCACCAAGATAAAACCGACTTTCAACTTCACCTCAAGGTATCTTGACATGTGCGATACTGTGTGGTATTATTAGTCGCTAAGAGTGTTGTGGAGCGACCTGAGTGGTGCAGCTTTTAGTACGGTCCACGATGACAAATACATATCTCTTTTGGTCGAGGAGTCAAAGCGATTGCTTAAAGGTTTGTCTGTGAGACATCAGTCTATTACAGGAGAAAAGTAAGTCTATTACTGTACCCCTCTGAATTCAACGCGTTTCTTTCATTGTACATCTGCAATTGTTTTGCCAAACCATTCCACCTGGTAGCTAATTTTATTATTACTTTTTTGTCAGGTGCTACTGTTTCATGAGCTACTGATAATACAGCAGTGTTTTTTTTCATTTGTGTTGTCTCACAAAATCATTCAACAGCTGTTTCATTTTAAAATTCGCATTTGATTTTGTTTACCACTAAAGCAGCCCTGTTGTAGGAAGAAGACTTGCCTCTAGTAACAGGGTTTAAAAATATTACACTTTTGACATTAAAGCCTCCCTGCAGTGTAATGAAAAGTGCCGTCATTATGCACGGTTTGAAGTGGGACATGACGTTTTGACATTAGGCTGCAGGCTCCAATGTTTGTAAATCAATACCTATTGATAGAAGATCATTCTACTGACACACTCTGCTGATGAATTTCAGCTTCAGCAGAAAAAGAAATGAAAGCAAAAAGACTGTCTCCTACTTCTCCAACGTCTGCCTCAACAATGGGACTCTGAAACTCTCCTGAAGCCTCTGAGAGCGGAACAGTCATTTTAACCTTGATAGTCACACGCACACCGAAGCTTTGAAGTCAAAATCCCCTCTGAATCGGGGAGTAGCGCTGTCTCGCCAAATCCTGTTGTTTAGTGTTGCAGTACACCAATACATGTGATTATCTCGTGTTGTACTATTTTTATCTTGGTTTACATTATACGCATGAATATGATCAATGACGTCAACTTGCGAACATTTCACGGTCAAATAGGAAACGACCCAAATGGTGTGCCAGTCTTTAAACCCCTGCTGGGCTATAGAACTGTGTGCGTAAGTTGTTGACCCACTTGTCCATCATGTGAGTCGGTCACATGAGTGCAGGTGTGGCTGCATGCTGAGCGGCTTTATCTGTGCCAGAGGTCACTCTGATTTCATGTTCTGCTCAACCACTTAAGTGTCCTGTTTGAACGTGATTTGGACTCACAGATAAAGGAAGTCACTGAAAAACAATCTTGGTTGTTTGTGATGTTAGTGGTAGCTGTCCATTTATCTTTATAACTGTTAACCTATCTTTTATTTTTCACTCAAATTGAGGAGAGGTGTAGGTTATTGTGATGAAACAAAACACCCCCCCGAAAAAAAGAAAAAAAAAAGAAAAAAGTCAAATGAATCACCCGCCCATATAAATGCTGTTTATCTATATACAGGGGTTGGACAAAACACAAAAACACCTTTAAGGTGTTTCCATTATTTTGTCCAACCCCTGTATGTTTACTGAGATATATATATATATATATATATATATATATATATATATATATATATATATATATATATATATATATATATATATATATATATATATATATATATATATACCTCAGTGGCAGTGTACGTTAGCCTCTTTTTCCATTATTCTCAAAAAGTCCTTGGCATTTTGCTTCCTTTTCATCCCGGGAGGATTCAGATCGTGTTAGTCACGGGCTGACGAGACCATTGACGCCCGTCGATGCAAAAAGTGAGACTCGGTTTCCACCTGCTGGTTAAAACGCACGGTGCAACTTCTAGCTGCTTTTGAGGATGAAGCCGTCTCAATGTTAAATGCCACCTGGAAATTTTCCCTCTAAAAACCGAGTCAGAACACACCGAGGACCGACGCTGGAACCCCTGCTGTTTACTCATTAGTTTTGGATCTCATTTAATGAAGACACATCAGGAGTCAGGAATTTAGTGCCAGAAAAACAATCCCTATGGTTACATGCAGAAAGTCCACAGGTCTTACACATTCGACACGCTGACCTCAGCAACCATGCTCTGTTTTGAGCGCCTGGTGATGAACCCTCCATCAGAACATCTCCGTGATCCTTCAGCTGTAGACCATTACAGAGGTTCAGTACCATACTGTAATCCCGCTACTTTTCATGGAAAGCCTGCTCTTGTGTGGAGAATTTTGTCTGCAGATGCAGTGCAGATGTGTGTCAGCAGCATGTCATGGTGGCAAGTGCTCTCTCAGTCTTCTCCTCCTTCAGCTACACCGCCAGCCTTCCTCAGTCAAGATCTTCAAGTTGCTGCAGATGGCAGGTGCCGCTGCAGAGTCTTAAGATGTTCACATCCACCTCAAGAGTATCTCAATGTGCCAGTACTTCCTGACAGTGTTGCTGGTGATGATTTACTCAACAGCTTGACATCATGCTGTCAGTTCCTGATTGGTCAGAGCTGTGACCCAGAGACTCATATGAAGTCACTATGAAACAATATAACTGATATTTTGACAGTTCAGTTTACGTTTCACAATTCTCATGTTTTTCTGTCTTTTTGACATTTTGTGTTTGGCAATCCCCCACTATTTTTATATTTAATGTTTAGTTAAATTATATACTAGGGGTGGAACTCCATTAAAAATAAATAAATAAATAAGAGATTTTATACTTAATCGTGATCACTCACATTTCAATATTTTATATCTGAACGATCATATTTAAGGTGAATCTGGAGAAATAAGTTTAAAGATCAACATGAAAGTGATGTCTTTGCTACATAAAATGCTCAGCACAAAGTTTTTTGTGTCTCTATCCTGAAGGTTTTAAAACTTAAGTGTTCATTTCAACCATTTTAAAAGAGAATCTGATCTCGTTCAATAAATTCAACGTTGCTTACAGGCGTTGGACAAAATAAGGGAAACACCTTAAAGCTAAAAAACGCTTTAAGGTGTTTCCCTTATTTTGTTTAACCCCTGTATGTAGCCATTTATTTTCATAGAATAGTTGCATCTTACTGTGGCGTTTGAACTTTTTCTTCCATGTTTGTTCTCTTTTGTGCATATTTATTCAACTTTTCCCACCAAGGTTACATTTAATGGCTTTTTTTTTGGCTTGACAGCCGCTCACAACAGTGATAATGTGGCCCCTGAAGAAGTTTTATTTCTCACTGGCCTTTAACCCAAACATACCATGGATGTTTACCGTAACTGCAGGACAATGTGACTAGACAGTCACCAGTCAGGCGTCAACAAAGACAAACTTTATTTCATCATAGATGATATATATATTTGAAACATTCTCTCTGTAACAAACAACATTTGAACCACATCATTTTACAGAGGCTTTGAGTGTTTACAGCCTTTTATATAAAAAATAAAAAAAATAAAAGTTTATAGCCTTTTATTCATTGATACTTCATGAGGTTTAATGTTTTTTTTTTTTTGTTCAAACACTGCAGAAGAAATCATTGCAACACACCTGAACCTTTAGAGCATTAACTGAAGCCACATTTACAAACCACTTGGGTGATTGCTTGGCTGCAAAGTTTCCTGATCAGAAGTGTGTTTGGAATAGCAAGTTCTTCGACCCGCTCCCATCACATTTCATCAGCCGGCTAAGTCAGCGGTCCATAAAGCGCCTCTGACGTGATAAGCGATCGTCACATCACAGCCTAATTTTCTTTAACAACACCTCACAGCTGAGCGCGCCGGCTTTGTAAAGCATAGCTGGAGTGCAGTGGTGAATTAGGCACCAGGGGACGCCTCCCACTCCTCTCGCTCATTATGCCACAAGTTTCAGAACTATCTGCTGCCAGCCCGAGCAGAGAGGAGCCGAGTCCCTGTACGGCTCTGGGTTGCACCTTCCGCTCAGTTTAAATTCTTCCTCACTGGCTCAGTCTCATTAAGCGCAGCACAGATAAATTGTTTGCCTTGCTTGAAAACACCGCGTCACTGTAAACATGAAACTTTTCTCCGTAAACTACTAGCTCTGTGCATCAGAGCAAAACTTCTGATGTTCCATTCCAACCAGCTAGGACCCATTTGAATCATTCAAGAGCAAAGTTAATCCTCCATTAGCATGGTCATGACTTGTCCTGCTGGGCCTCCATACTGTAATATGTTGATATATTTACTTAGTGCCTGTATTTGGTAAAGATTATTTCTGTGTGTATTGTTGGATGTGTTAATATTAAGGTGCTGTATAATCGTGTGGTGGCATACATAAGGTACGTATGTTGTGGCACTAGAGTTACGCTAGAAAATAAAGATACGTCCACATAGGGGTCTCCTGTCTTTTTCGGATAAGTGCCAGTAATACGGAACCCACAGTTATTACACATACCGTCATGGTAAATTTCTGACAAAGATTCCAAAATAAATTGATTTCCACATTGGTTTTGTTTTTAATTTAAGTGCGTATGTACACAAGGATGACACAGATCATGTGTGGTATTAGGCCACTATGGCAACTGTGTCAGACCTGGACAGACTCTGGCTGCTTTCAGTCTACTGATGTAGCAACATGGATTTGTATTTTCAGCATTGCTTCCTTGATACTATTATTAGGGAGAAGGGTTCTATGTGGATGTTTGTTCTCAGCGTCATTGTTGCATGTTTCACATCTTAATTTTAGTGATAATTGCAGTCTGCTTGTTTTTCTAAGAAATGCTTTCACTCGAGAGTTAAATCTTTAATCTTTACCCAGAGTGATTTTACAGAATAAGACTGAAAGTGTCTGCTCTTTTGAACTGCACAACTCATGCGGGGCCCAAAAGAAAGAGACTCCAATGCAGCCTATGTCTCCCTCTGGGCCGTACTGGAGTTCCAAGGCTGCACGGATCGACCCGGGCTGCCTCCCACTCAGGGTCCAGTCTGGTTAACAAGCAGCAGTATAAATGCCAGCCCGTGAAATTGTATGTAACTTTTTAGTTTGCACTAACAGTGTGACCTTTATTGATTTCTCGTCTCTGCCTTCAGCTGGGCGAAACACTAATGGCATTGGTCAATAAAAAAAGCATGAAGTGGAAGTTCTCAATAGCCTTCCCTGGGTGTTGACTAAATCCTTTAAAAAAAGACTGCTGGGAGGCCAACCAACGTGTGTCTACGTTTCCTCTCACTTAACACGTTTACTTTGATCACATCTCTGCAATTTCACACTGCCACAATTGCTTCTGTCCTTCTGCCTTCACGACGGCACAGTGACTCATTGAAAAGTACATGTTGACGGCTGTGCAGAGGCCTCCTGCCTGTCTATCGACGACTGATGTGAACACGTCCCTCTGTCTTCCTCGCCACAGTTGCACTTATTGAACTCTGTAGACAGAAGTACAACCATCAGAGTTCACCCGAGCTGAAATGATCCAGCACGCCTTAACCTGATAAAATGTGAGCTGACGGTGAAAAATAATGGCCAGTTGGTTAGTTTTGATTTTAATATTTCTTCCATTGAAGTTGTCTTCGCACACTGCGAGCACTTTACCTCAACTTGCACTTCTCCAAACAGGCAAATATATACGGTACATATCCTCCTCCTCCTGCACCTCCTCCCATCTCCCTCTTCTTCTCCTCTATATCCCTTTTCTCTTCCTCCTACTCTCTTCTTTGATCTGTCTGGGGTGCCTTCTGCTGCTTCAAGCCAAGTCAACTGGACGCCCTTCACTGTTAATATTGAACTGTACTTCACTCATTTTTTATTGTACACTGTAAATGTTAATTTACAGTTTCAATACTTAAATCATGTGGTCATTACACTTACATGTCAAAGGTTTTCAGGAGTCTCATTGATTTGCTAGATAAAGAGGCAGGATGCAATCTTTATTTTTCCTGAATACTAGCTTTGTCTCCTAACTGTGGTCAATGTTTGTTGGTCGCTTGACCCACACTGGTGACTGATAACAAAGACTATAAAAAAACAACTCTCAGGCTGTGTGTCATTCATTGTTTAGACTAAATTGTTTCACAATTTGAAGAATAATATTTGTGAAGTGTTTTGCTATGATGTTTCTTTTTACTGTAGATAATGAACAATATCTCCATTTGCTAAAGCACGAGTGGGATTAATGTTAGGGTCATACCCTGCTGGACTGTCTTTATTTTTCATACATGCAAATAGACAAACTTCATACTCTAAGCGGATAACTAGGATTAATGACTTCACTAGCAGCCAACAAGAAGCCTGCTGCTTTACTGCGTGAAGACAGTAATTCACAAGCCGCTCAAGCACACTGAATTACAGTGAAATAATTATTCCTAAAACACCTGAGTCAAACATGAACGATCGCAGCATTTATTCTTATTGAACCACATTAACAGTCAACTGGATGGAGTGCGCTTCACTGTAGGTGGTTGTTCTTGTGTCTTAAGTATAAACTGACATTTTGGTTTGTTATCTTTTCAACTGTATCATTAATCGTGGCTTTTGTTTTTATTAACTGCACATTCAATGATGTTGCCATATCGTACTTCTGCAGCATACAGAGCTCCAAATACACACCTACCCAGCCTCACACACTGTAAAACAAATTCGAATGCAGTTTAAATTCACAAGGTTTAGCCCATCCAGGGCCTGGTGATGAATCACTGCGCTTTATATTTTTCTTTTGATGCAGACCAGGGGTACAGTGGATAATGTTAGGGGTTTGAATGGTCCTTTTGGGGATCATTGGAGAGTCTGTTTGACTTTTTTAACTGTACAGTGAGTCGGTTGATGCATAAGAGGAGCAGGAGTTCTGAGTCTGTCTGTAGTTTCACTAGTCAGCCACTGAGCGTCGCTCCAGAGCGTGTAATGTCGCTCCATCACTCCCTCATCCTCGGAGCGTGAGTGTGTATGTCGGATAGAAAGTCAGCCTGGTTTCCAGCTGAGTGCTTGCTCTCTCACAGTGTGTGTGTGTGTGTGTGTTGTCATTATTCTCCACTCTGCAGCTCAGAATGGCCAGATTCACTCAGACTGAAACAAGAAGGCAGCAGCAGCAGCAGCAGCAGCAGCATCCTCAGCACATCCAGCCCGAACTCTCCAGCCTGGTTTTCACCGGACCGGGGGTACCGACGACCCAACAGCCACTACTACTTCTCCCACATCAGCACCAGTACCCGCAGATCACATTCCCCAAACCCATGAACGGGTCAGAACCCATTTCCATCCTTCCGGAGAGCGGCAACATGAAAGACCAAGATGCCATTAAGCTGTTTATCGGTCAGATACCGAGGAACTTGGAGGAGAAGGACCTGAAGCCGCTGTTTGAGCAGTTTGGGAAAATCCACGAGCTGACAGTTCTCAAGGACCGATACACTGGCATGCACAAAGGTAAGTTCCCTCCGAATAGCTTTCGCGTGCGCGGCGCGCTGATAGTAGCGGCGGTCACGTGGCTCAGTCGCTGCTGCTTTTATTTACATGTTGGTGATGATTCAGAGCCGCTCACGCAAATCTGCCACCATTGTTTTGATTGCCAGGATGACAGGTCGCGTCGGTCTGTATTCACGTCGTAAGTGGGGCAGAGGCGCTGAGAAGGATGCATTTTTAAAGAGCCAACCGCTGCCAGTCGCGTCTTCGGCGGAGGACGGCATCATTTATTCATGCTTTTTGCTTTCGTTAACGTCTCCTCGTGTGTGTGGACGGGAGGGGTTTAAAACACGTGAAATCCGTTCAGTACCAAGAGGACTGAGAGGGACACGCAGAAAGTGTCACAACATGATGGTGGACGTCGCCATGGAGATGGAGACTGATGCTGGAGAGGGAGGCTGGAGGTGTGCATCATCAATGGCAACTTCCGAAGTAGTGTTTGTAAGACCAGACTGATCGTTATTATCTTCACCACCTCCATCACCTGTAGGTTGTAAAGACCTGGGAGGAAAGTTTCTGCCACAATTGCATTCACGAAAACTCCAACAAAATAAGAAAATTTTTGTCATTTCAACTCCCATATTTTTGCATAAAACAAATATCAGGGAGATTTTCCTTGGTGGATGTATGTGAGCTTGTTTGCACGAGCAAAAATGTTCAGAATATCCTTAGTTTTTATCCTTTCTTTTTGCCCCAGTTAGAATTCTTGTAGCTTGTCATCTAAATCATCTGATACAGAATGAAACCACGATGGCCGGTAATGGATTTGTGTTTCAACAATTCGTCTGTTCATCCTTTGCTCGATCCTTGATGTTGGTTGGGAGGTGGGAGACATCCTGGAGTGGGTGCTGGTCCATTGTGGGGGACATAAAGACAGAGACAACCGCACGGACGCGTGCACGCACACACACGCTCACAAATTGACCTCTGTACGCTATTGAACTGTTGGTGGAAACCAGAATGCCTGAAGGAAAATGATGCAAGCACTTACAAACTCCACAGAGAAGTTCACTCCATATCCAGAGTGACCTCAAGCTGGAATCCAACCCCTTCAAACCACTACTATTTCATGAATTCCAGTTCATTCTTCATTCAACAAAACACCATGAAAACGCTCTGATTCATGAAAAAGTACACAGGAATATAGCAAATTTTGTTTGTTAAGATAGGTCTATGATATCTAATTATTTAAAGATAAATACATGAAAACTGGAGTTCACATTTTGAAATAGATATATGATCAAGCCAATGTCATGTGTACCCCTTAAAGGTGAAAAGCTGAGTAAGCTATTAAATTCCTAGTTTTACCTGCCAATGGCTGCCAAACTGCAAGAGTCATATCCACTGGCTTTTTAGCATTGAGTCATGTAACAATTAATTCTCAGCACATCTGTATGTAATCTTGCTTGTTTACATTTACACCTTCTATTTAGATGCGATAATCACAGCTTTGTTCCATTGAAATCTTCTTAATCCTCTCAATTAACCCTGCAACCAATCCCTCATATGCCAGAAACATTATACGGCACTGTTTAACTTTGCAGGATTAAGAGTTGCGGACAATAATGGCGCGTGTCCTCAGCATGCAGCACGAGGGGGTTGTTGATGTTAAACGTCCTCCTCGTGTAACTTTGGGTGTTTACTATTTCATGGAACTTTACCCCCGCGGTAATCCATGAGGGAAAACATGGAATTAGTTTGTAAAGTGTGATAATAATGGACGGACATAATAACTTGACTCCAGAGGATTAGCAAATGTGCATTGTCTGAAGCGGCCGTCCCTGGGGTGATCAGCTGCTTTCCTCCCTTAACAGTGGCTGCCTTTGCCAATTAAAAATTCAGTCTCGTCTGCTCCTCCAAGTGATTAATTCTGCCCACGCTGTCGATGGCCTGCCAATTATTGTCGCCCGATTGGTATTAATAAGTGCAGGATTTCCTGATGCTGGATCTGTCAGAGACGGTGGAAACTCGTCCCTCTGGCTCTCATTACAGCCAACTCTCTTATTGTACATGTGGATCTCAAACATTTGCACAGACACAATGTTGGAGTCGGGTTTGACAGAAAGTGTCATGCTTTCGAACTTGCCCTGAAATAAATGCAAATTTATCTATCTGTCTATCCATGTATCTATGTATCTATGTATCTATGTATCTGTCTGTCTGTCTGTCTGTCTGTCTCTGGAGTCATCTTAACAATAACCTGAGCCATGACCACCCATACCGTTACATGGTATGGGTTCATGCACCTACCAGAGCTAAAAGTCCGGCATGTTCATATATTTCAGAACTATCATATCAGGAATCTCATCAGTTGCATCTCAGTTCATATAAGAACTAAACTGTATATGCAACAACTATGAAAACAAAGAGAATGAAAAAGAAGAGAAGAAGAAGTAGACCAGGATTCAGGAACATTAGAGAATGGCACAGTCAAATAAAACATACATTTTCAAGAAATATTCTTTTCAAGGTCCCCCACATTTTATTGGATAATCTTCGAGGGAGCATTGTCAAACCCCTCGAGGCCCCATCCAGCCAATGGTATAATTCCACAGTGTCTGTTATTATTAGGCTGTTGTAAAAACTGCTACTCCGCCATAATGTACTGCAACAGCTGAAGCTCTTGGGGGAGGTACACCTCAAAAGCCAAAAGGCTTGAATCCAACTGAAGTTCTACCTGGTGCCATCTGTGACTGAGTCGAAACATCTGATGGATTCGATAAAACAAGTTCCAAGACCCCAAAAAGTTGCCAGCACCGGAAATCGAACTTTTACTAACTGAGTGAAGAAGCAGTGTCACCACTGTCAAATGGAAGTCGATTTATTTAAGTGAACTGATTGTATATTGTGATTTATTGAGTTACGTTTTCCAGCATCGAGCTGGTTCTGAACAGAGCTGGGTGTGGGAGCCAGGGCTGTGAGCAGCCATAAAACAAAGCCTTCAAAACCTTCTTTTGTGGATGGTGACATACTATACCCTCTTCATGTTATGTAAGGATAATATTGGTTTCACTATTTGCTTAAATCCTTGTTGTGTTGTGTGTCCCTCAAAAAAACTGCAAGGATCTGTGCTCCCATAGATGGTGGTGTGCACAATAAATGAATACTACTGCAGTATAAGTTGTGAAATTGCGCAAACAAAAACTTCTAAAAGTCAACACCGTGCTGCTATTTAGTATCATAGTAATACAGTATTTACAATGGACTGAAGCTGTTTCCATGCACACCAGCCAAGGAGTAGAACATTAAATCACAGAATAATCTAATGAAATATTTATCCAAGTTTTCTCTCCCTCCAAGCAAGTCTGATGGATAGCGATCCTCACTGGGCTTCTTTCCTCCTAACAGAAAAGAGCGGAAGGTTGTAAATAACACGTGGCGGTGAAATAACACGGTGATAATATAAGCAGCAATTTCTATGTAAAATGTTAGAGGAAAGCCGGCAGCCCTGATAAAGCTAATGTATAGGTTTAATAAACTGGCTATTTGGTGCGAGTGAAGTGCCTCCATATTGGCCGCGTCTTATAGAAAGTGTCAGAGATCACAGCAGTGCTGTAGGACAGCGTCTCCCCTGAGGAAACAGATGGGATACATTTACTTACTGACTATAAACAGAGCAGTAGAAGTGGTGTACACACACAACACACCATGCTGATGATAGTCATTTGTGCTTTTATTGCTCTTCTTCTGCCATTATCCCAGCCTGATAAAAACTCTGTTTTGCCCTTAACCTTTGAATGAATGCATTTATTTTTGGAATTTAACGTAAACTCAGCAACCTGTGTAAGTACTTTCTGTATGATTGCATTGCATCGTACAAGTAATCACGGTTCATAGATTTTGCATTAAGATATATGCATGATACAAATATGTGCAATGAACCTGAACATGAAAAGAAAAACTGTGGAATGTATGTTAGTCTCATTCCGGATTGTAGTCCCTGTACAACCAACGCAGGGCATAGTGCGGCCCGGGGGCCATTTGTGGTCCTTTGCCTGTGTTTTCGTGGCCCTCATTGGGGTCAGACTAAAACTATACCACTGACAAGTTGTCATTTTTCAAGTTGTCTTTTTTTTGTTTTTAATCCTGTTTCCGTTTTAGCCAGTACTAGTTCAACAGTAAATACAACACATTCATGGCCAAATTTTTGTTTCTACTTTTCATTTGTCATTTCCTCAAAATTTGTTGAAAGAAAATTCAAAATATAGTTTGAAATAAATTGCCTTTTAATCTTCGATGTTTGGTCCATAGTTTAATGACAATTTCTATTCACTTAAAATGCATGCAAAATTATTTTTTTATAGGTTGCATGCCATATTTACACTTCTTAATATTATTGCTTCCATTGAAAGACGACAACCCGTGGCAACACTTTCGAACCAAATGTCACAACTTTGAGTTGGCCTCATTTCCACTACTCCTGTGCAACCGAACCACTTTGTTCATATATTGTTCAATGGTGTTTGAAAGTCTGTAGAACTAAGAGCACGCTTCATTTACAGCTTCATCAAGTCGGCTTTAGCTTGCCTCTGAACTACACACTGGCGCACAAGCTCTTCTAGATTGAATACTAATTTTAATTGATCATAGAACGAAGTAAAAGGCGGTCATAATTGCTCAAGCGGTAGCTTTAATTCCCACCTCATGGAGCCACTTTTAGAAATGTAAGCAAGGTGATCTGCTAAGGGAAGTAAAACAGTATACTGGAGATGTTTTGAGCAGAGTCAAATAAACTCCTATCAACTGACTTGCAATGTGACTTTGCTTGCAGGGTATGAAATTGCTCATGCGGTTTGGAGGTGTGTGAAAACCAGCGGCATCCTAGCAGTTTGTGGATTGATTTGATTGAACAAGTCTTGCTTCAAATGCTGTGCCAAGGCTGATGAGTGAAGGTCACAGAGATAAGCGATTGCAGGAGCAGCGCTCTGTCCACAATCTTTAAATGTCGGTAAATATTGTAATACTTAACAGGGCTTTCCTCATAAAAGATGCAGTAGCTCAACTGCTCCTGACAGGCACTATGGGCCTTGACTTCAGGATGAGGAGCTGCTTTCCTCTCATTTTCCTCTTTTTTTCTTTCCTTTTCCACTGAGATTACGGAGCTGCTCCTCTGACAAGGCCAGACTGCTGGAGGTTAGCGTCCATACACAGAACTCACCTGCCTTTTCCTCTCTGGCTCGGAGAGCCTCTCAAATGGATTGATTTCCTGCGATGATGCAACATTCATTATAGCCAACAGTACAATATGCTTTCAGCGAGTTGGAAATGCCGTCATTTGGTGACCTTTGTGAAGAACGTTTGCTCTAAATGGGAGTGGAGACAGAGATGCGTCTCTGTGAGACATAGATCGCTGTAAATTCTTCAATACAGACTTTAAGTATGTTTGTAAATGGATTTCACAAAAGTACATTTTTACATTGATCATTTTTAAATATTTAACTTGGATACAAGCACAAGAAAAAAAGCTCAGTTGATATCAAACTGTTGTCATTATTCATCAATAAAATGTTTTATTCACAAAACACACACTGGTAATGTTGACTAGTGCTTTGGAAATGAACATCACAAAATAAAAGCGTTACCATGTGAAACCGGCACACTTGTGAAAGTAGTCCATTTATGCACCTTTTCGCTCCATTAAAAGCTCCAATGGTGGTTCACTCTCTTTCTTTGCAATTAGTTCTGATGGATGAAAATTGTTTGTCAAATAGTTTAATGATAGAAGGAACCAGTCAAAGTGAGGGCGGGGGGAAATCTACCTGGAGCTGCAGAGAGGAACAAAGTCAAGTGAGTCCGGGAATTCTTCCTGTCATAGTTTAAAACTGATGATCCCATTTGGATGGAGTCCATTTCATTTAAGAAGCCTCTACGTCGTTTATAACGTCAGTGAAGAAGTCAAGTTAATACAGACTTGCTCTGGGACTTGGTGATGGATGCAGTGTCCGGCATGTGAAGAAACATTTGGGTGTTGCTTTCTTTAAGTATTTGATCCGTTCAAATCTGGTTATTCTACATTCAGTCCTGTTTTAAGGCTTTACACACCACACTTATTTGATGGTGGCTACAGCTGGCGCAAGTACACAGATTATTGGAATGTTGTTATGATGTCGCTGTCACATTTAGCTGTTTGAACTGGACACATTTAATACTGCTCTTCTGTCTGATGCGTAAGAACACACTGTAGCCTTAAACTGAGATTAGGGATGTGTTTTCCCGACGTGATAGTAAGAACCCCTGACCATAGTTATCTGTGTTGCTGGCTATGAAAACACATTATGCTGTAGATGTTGAACGACAGACATGTCCTCCACACAAAGGTTCTCTGCATTGCACATAGTCAACACTTATGAAATGGGTGGGAAGTCAACCGCAAACATGCATGATCATGACAGTGAGTGAGTGCTCATCGAAAACTAGAATGCATTTTTGAACCTAAAATTTTAATTTCCAGCAAACAAAACTGTTACTGTGCCTCTTGCACAGTGCTGTAAGCTAGCATCTTCTCATTTATTACGATTAAAAGGCCAGTGAGAGGGTGAAAAAGCTAATGGTTTTAAATTAAATGCTTATAAAATATTACTGCTGGAAAAAAATCATGTATATGTCACAATTTTTCACAAGAAATGTATATTTTCTCCCAAGCATCAATATGATTTTTTCACGTTTTGACCGGTGATACCCATTTTCTGAGTAAACAGAAGATGAACCGTGTCTCTTGAAGGTATCACAGAAAGGTTTAGAACCATGCTCAACAGTTTCATATTTGTGGTAAAAGGTGTTTTTCAAACTCGAATGAAGTCAAATGTACAATGAGGACTATGTTCTAGAGACGCGCTAACACGGCCAGTCTGTTCTATACTCAGCAGAGATGCTGAGTATGGCTCCTCTGATGTTGTAAGGGCTGGATTAGCACCATGAATGCGATCGAGGGTTGGACTGGGGTTCAGAACTGTGGTGGGCTCTCTTTCTTGTTGCTTATCGAATCAAGATTCCGCTCTGTTTGCTTCCTTTGCGTCTGAAGCGATGAATTTGAATTTGACAGTCACCATGTTGACTTACCAATTTACTGCTGGACACATATGACTTGTGTTTTATTTCTAAAAGCATATGATGAAAATAAAAATGAAAAAAATATAATAAATAATCAACACTGTCAAATTAGATTTGCCATGAATCAGTCAATATAAAATGAATCGTCACCCATGTTTCAGCACTAAAATTGAATCAGGGCTAAAGCACATGGTCCATGCCCTACAAAATAAATGTATACAACCAGCAATGATCTGTCTAACACAAGAATACTCTGGCTAGAAAAATCTGGCTTTCATCATTACAACACAAATGACAAACAACAAAAAAAAACCACTCATAATCCAACACAGTTAGATTCTAACTCACTCAGTGCAGGACTAGTTTGTACATGAATTATTGAACATGTCTTTTATTTATTATTCAGCCTAAATTTAATATATATTGCATTTTTAACTATGTGCAGCCTTACAGAAGCTGTCGCCTGCAGAGCAGTGTGTACTCATCAAAGGGGGCGGAGCTGTAAAAGCACGGAGGGGGTAAGAAGCAAGGAGTTCAAGGTGGTGGGGGCGAGTGGAGCTCTGTGAAGAGTATGAGCTATTTAATGTTGCGTTTCAGCTGCGCACATTCACTCAGGAAGACAAAGTCAGACCAAGAGGCATTTAAAGGTGTACAGTGTCATGTCTTGTGTTGATACACCCTACATGCAATGAAAACACACACACATATACATGTTTGTATTTCTATCCTGCGAGGTTTATCATGGACATAACCCTTTCCCCAGCCTCTCCCCCTAAACCTCACCATCCAAAACAAATGACTAACCTTAACCAGGACTCTGAACCAAACCTAAACCCCTTTGTAATGACCCAGTTATTTTGACATCTAAAAGGTATTTTGAAGTTCTCAAATTGTGGCTTGACTTTGTGGGGTCCAACCTAATGTCCCCACCGTCATATGGTCCTCACGAGGATAGTGTTTTGTCAAGAATTGGTCCCCACGTAGTTGGATAAACAAAGCACATGTACACACACTCACACACAGAACAAGATGTTCCCAGTAAAACTGAAGAGTAAATGATGTCTGCTGTCTTGTGATAAATATAGTCATAAGTTGAACGTAATTTGGAAAAACACTTTGTCATTCTTTGAACCAAATAAAGATATTTAATTAGCCAGTTAACAATTGAGTGAGGAATGATTTGTCAGCTTCCTATGCAATTTCCACCAATGTTGACTGTTGGCTGCCTCTAATCCGTTCCTGCACACTGTCAAAAGTGAATGTGCCTTGCTGGCTGTGGACAGTCAAATGTGACAGAAGAGGAATCGTGGCGGGAGGCTGGGATGTCAGTGGTGTGAGCCACAAATCAAATAACAGTCGGGCACGTGGACTGAGAAGGATGGAGGGCAGATGGACAAGTGAAGAAGAAATGATGAAGAGACTGTCAGAGATTGCAGAAACAAATGGTCACTTTTGTCCTAAGGCCATTGTGGAGGAGAGTGATGGCTCAGCTTGTGACGCACCGGAGGAATATTTAACACACGATACACGGACTTTAATATTTCACCCTCACTTCATGCGAATGAACAAGCGGAAATCCTCGACTGGACCTGAAGCTTCATTTCCAAATTAAAAAAACGTTGAACGCTGCGTTCTGTGAGGGATGTGTGAAGATACACGCTGCTCAGCACAGTTATAAATAGAAATTCTGTGGTATTTCCGAAAATAGGTTAAGCTGCCATCACTGCACTGCTGGCATGACATCACTGATTGCCTGCCAGCCTTCCCCAAAAGACCGCTCCCATACTGTGCTGAAAAAGAGGGAGAGAATGAGAGAGAGAGACAGAGTTAGTAAGCCCCCCCACCCCTTCCCTCCATCACACCCTGGCCCTTCTATCATGCTGGCATCTATGTACTCTCCCCCTCCCCCTTCCATCTATCTTTTTCATTGAAGGGGCGACACTGAAGCTAACAGCCTCTGTGCTTTATGGCCGAAGACATAAAGTGGTCAGTAGCTTTGTAACAGGGGGTGTGGCCTTTTAGTAGCAAGTGAAGTGCAGATGTTGACGATTAATGTCGGACATATAAACTGACCTCATGTTAGCGAGGTTCGATATGACTTTAAACATCAGCCGATGATCGTCATATGCATCTGTTTCAAGCTCTGCCATTCGGCAAAATTATCATACTGTTTAATGTATCTCTACACAGTTAACTGTGAGTGTAAGCGAGACCCTCACTGTTAATGAAGTCTATTGCAGCACCATGGTGACAACGCGCACATAAATAACAGTGGCTAAAAAGCCTTCTAGTTTGTGTGACACACACTGAAGCATGCACCGAAAGTTGTTGTAGCGCTGGTATTATTCAGCACGTCTGATATGTTGATGGCGCTGCAGTGCTCCAATGGATAGATTTCAAAGCACAAATGGTTTAAAATCAATAGCATAATACCCTGGAGCAGGCGGAATGATAGTAGGACACAAGTGCTGACCTCTTGTAGACACATTTTAGGCCAGTAGCAGGTGTAAATTGATCTATATTACTTTCTTTTTTCTTTTCTTTAATGTTAACAATACAATGATATGGAGAGGTGTTCTTATAATTTTATAGAGAGCTGGGGCGGGGGGGTGCGAAACGGAAAAGAAACAGCAAATAATTGAGACGCACTGATCTAAAGTAAAGGAAATATGCATTATGCTCAGGTAAAAATCTCAAATCTAGATCTGTCAGAATCCAGAGAATTCATTGTCAAAAGCAAACCCAAAGCCCGTGGGCCAGATCTGCAGACTGCCAGGTCCTGTGTGTGGCCTGCGAGAACTGAAAATGCAAATTGAAATATCAGAATCAGGTTTATGCATGGATGGAATTCTGTCCCGACAGATGTCCCTCTAGTCAGAAATGCTACAAGAATATAAGGCATGCAAAAAACAGCAGGACGGGTACTTCTTTAAAACTACAAATCACATTCAAATAAAAAAAAAGAAAGACTTTGGGAAGGGAATTTAGGATGTTATGTGGGTGTTCTTGTGTCACTAGTCACTAGTAAACATTTTTGTCATGATTCCGCTTTTATTTTGTCATGTGAGTCCTGTTTTGTTTTCTCCCTTCGTCCTTCCTGTTTGTGTGGCACACGGCTGGAGCCAATTATTCCCTGATCACCCAAGTACAAAAACACCTGGACTCCAGCAACGTGTGCCAGATCGTCTCTCCTAATTCCTGTGTTCGACTCATTGTTTCCCTGTGGTAAATTGGTTCTTGTTTGTTCTCTCCTTCTGTGTGCTAGCTAGCTCATTTTGATTACTTTGTCTGTAACCCTGGTGCCTTGAGTTAGTGTTTTGTTTCTCCCAGTTTCCATGCGTTTCCTGGTTTCTTTTGTGATTGATTCTCGGTTCATTGTGCTTTCGTCTCCTCTGGTTCCCTGTGATTTAAGTTAGTTTTCTCCCGGTTCGGTGACGCTTTCCGTTGGACTCTTATTCGTGTTTAGTGACTCTGTTTGGACATTTAGACTTTTGCTTTGTTTCTCCCGGTTCGGTGACGGTTTCAGTTGTGTTTCTGTTTGTTAATTATTAAAATATTTCGGACTCGCTCCTGCCTCCCTGTAACTTTCACCACCGCACTTGGGTCCCGCTCCACGTCCTTGACCCGTGACAATTTTGCCATCAAACACTATGTAGCCTGTTGTTCCCAGTTTTATCAATACATTAATGTTGACAATTTTGCTGGAGTCAGTTCACCAGCTGATGGATGAATGTGAAATCAATTTGAAAAAACATCAGACTGTTGGTGCTTCCATAAATGTTACTGAAATCATCCGACAGTTCCAACGCTGTATATTGCTTGACTGTAGTCAATAATGACATGGAAAAAGATTTGAGCCTGAGATTTTCTTCATACCGCATCTTGAGTTATGATCATGTGTAATGATATACATTTTAAATGTAATCTCTTTTCCAGTTTATTTATGAGGACGAGAGCAATTAATGGCTCCCCTGGTGGTGACCTGCATATTCTAGATAGCGTTCATATCTGTTTTTCCTCTTCCTCACATCTCATCTTCTGCCACCTTTTCAAACCGTCCAACTTGCCTCCGGTGCTTTGAAGCGCTGTCTTTAAAGTTACCTTTCAATTTGTGGAATCAAAGCCAACAAGCCCCTGATCCAATTCCTCGAAGCCAGTTGGTTTGTAGCTGCCAGTCGTCTATGATTGCATCTTTGCTATGACCAATTGATCTGGGCTCAAAGGATCAAATGGTGTTCGACCTGTGAAAGAGGGCAAACATTTCGAGGTATTTTATGAAATATATATATACTCACTGACATGAAAAATACATTGAAATGTCAAGTGTATATACACACACATCAAATATGTATCGAGCACATTAATGTCAGTGACAGAATTGTGGCATGCGATGCAGCAGTAGGTGGTGGGTGTTAGTCAGCCGAGTGAAAGGGACTGCATCATTTCCTCTTGCCTGCTCTTGTTTGTTTATCCAAGTGTCTGTACTTGAAGAGGAAGAAGTGCACTTTTCCTACTGGGGTGGGACCAGAATTCGCAGTGAAACTTTCATTGATTTCTCTGTAAATTCCCTCGCTGTTCTGGACTTGTCTTTGAAAAGAGTGGACCTGCTGAGAGCTCGGTCTTGGCACTTTCTCTGCGCTCCCTGAAGTATAAAGGAAGACGGCACTAATTGTGATCCCGCACATTATTTACAGCTCTGAGATCCATTAACAGTCTCAATTAGATTGGTCATCGGGGATGTAGACCGCTGGTATTTATAGATCTGGCAGTGACTTTTATAGCACAAGTGGAATAGAGTACTAAGACAGGCTATAAGCTCAGGCTCCCTTTACAGACTACAGTGGTAAGACTACATGGGAAAACTGTGAGCTGAATATAGATGCTGGAAAACCCTGTCCATGAGAGATGACAAAATACAGAGACACTCAGGATGCCAATTCTCTCAGCTGGTGTGTTCGCCTGTTAAGGTCCTTGCACGCCGACGGAGGCACGAATAAACAGCCCAAAATTGCAGACAATTCGCATACGAATATTGACACGCCGGTCTGTGCAATTCGGGGGCGACACGATTAAATACATAACATTGGCGGCACATCAGTCACGGCAAACAACAGGGCCATATGTTTTGCCACAATCACGGCATCATGGACGGAATCGCGGAATTGGCTTATTATGTAACTTAAATGGAATATTGCTGGATTTGACTTAATGAGACTGATACAATGCTTCGTGTGGAAGAGTGACCTGTGTTTAGGGAACATTGTGAGGGGGGAAGCTACTCTTGAAGGCAGCCTGATGCAGTGATGGCTGCAGGGAGCTCTGCCTGTCAGCGGCAGGACTGCTCCCTCTGTTTACACGGAGTGGGTGGACGCTTGTATTTATCCACCTTCCAATGTCGACCCGGTCCTCTGTGAAAGCCTGCAATTTACATGAGCTTGTTTTATATTTATACACACACCGTCGTCATATTCAATCTCCAATGCTTCTCCGCCAAACATTGTCTTCTGATCATTGTCTTTTTAGTCTTTATGTGTTTTGTTGTAAATAACTGGGTGTTGTGATGTGAACACAATGAAACGCACTGCCATGTTGAAGGTTTTGGTATGTGATGTGTCAACGAGTGTTTCGATTGGTCTGATATGCTCTCGTCGCAAGCGAAACTTAGAATCGACCTTTATTAAAAAAAATAAACGTTGCATGTGCAAACTTGCATTGAAAAACAGCAGGTTTGTCAAAAAATGGACGGAAAATATGCGTCTGATGTGTAAGGACCTTAAGGTTACTGTTTTTCAACTCCTGAATTTCCAAAGTACGTGGCATTACATATGTCTGTTAAAGTTTATGTTTAGTTTTAACTGCGGTTGTCATCTTAACTGTGTTTGAATTTACTAAATAGCGTATTTTCTGGCACTCCTGCCTCTCTTGACTGCCTAAAAGCATGCGTTCTGGTTAAATGGCGTCTAAACTGTAGGTTAGAATGTGAGTAAGTCAGTGTCATAGTGTGGCCCGTGATAGACTGGCCATATGTCTGGAACGTTTTCGGGCTCCTCGCCCAATGACATCCAGCTACGCTACCTGGCTGGGGCCAAGCAAGGGATAATGAATGGATTCATTTCATTTAAAGCCACTCACACTTTAAATGAACACGGAGTGGATTCAATTCTCATTCTATATATGATTAGGACTTCCTGTTTTGAGTGCAGTAAATATGAAAAACACATTGACCTGCACCTAAGTCGGGGTTTAGGATGAGAGTTCCATAGTCTTGTGTAATTATTCTGTCCTTAAAGTAGTCAGCTTCTTAAGCGATATTGACCTCGTACATCTTGCTGTGTACTTCTGAAAGTGTCCATTTCCACATTCACACCTCCAGCAGCCCTTCGGGATGTCCTGCCTATGGATTGGTTTGACTGCCTCCCAGCAGCTTGTGTAGTTCGTGTGAGTGAGGAGTAACAAATCAATGGTTAAGGTCCCCTACTCAGGGGTCAAAAAGGAGACAGGGGAGGATCCAGGGTCCGTCTCCTCGCCTCGTGATGGACACCATTGCACTTTGTGGCACTCATCCTGCCCAAGCCATTGCTCAAGGTGAGGGCTGATGGGAGGGGAAGGTAAGAGAAATGGAGGAGGACTCAGTGCTGGAGACTGGAAAGATGAGGGGAAGGAGTGATTTATGAGGGGGTGATGGGAAAGGTGTAGTCAGCGTCAAGATCAGGAGACTGTGACTGAACATATTCTTGCTCTGTTTAAAATGCTTGTCAGAGTTAATCAAGGTTTACAGGTTACACTGCGCTGCCATTTTTTTCCCCCATCAGTCAGTGGACCTGCTAAGAAAATGTTCTTTGACAGCCATATGAGTGCGACTCTCAAGGCATCCCTGATAAAATAGTTAAAGCAAGTATCATCTGATTCTTCTCATCATGAATTTATTACTAGAAAAGATGGGAAAAATGCTTTTTGCTTTTTTTAGGTATTTAATTGAATTCTCAACTAACCTGAGGTGTAAAAAGATTAGAATCAAAATAATCTTTAGGATTTCGAAAGAGCTGTTTTACAATAAAACATTGTTGAATTAAAAATGAAAATTTGAGATGACTGTATAGAAACAACCCTTCGTCCGACACGTAACATAGGTGGACAGTGCGTGAGTGCAGTGGAGTGATCAAACCTTTTCACATTTGTTTAAGATTCATTTTGCTGGACGACCAGTGCGCCCCTTGATGTGTGTTCATGATGTTCTGGCTTGTGACCCTTGTGCTGGTGACTCCTCCCTGGAGCCCCACATGGTGGTAAATGAAGTAAACAAGTAATCTTCCCAGAGTGATAGCATTTTCCAAAGAGTGCAAATGATGTGTGAGGGAGCAGGCGAGACTGATGCCAAAACCAGCCCAGTTTCTGCTTCCTTCACACTTTCTGGCCTGGGAAATGCCACAGCGAAAGAGAGTTCACACTTTTTCATTACACTGGGGCTGCATTGCTCCGTTGGGGCAATGATATGGAGAAAAGGAAGCAAAGAGGGTGTAAAAGAACATTCTGGAAGGTTCTGCGGTGTCCTTCGGGACTGATGATTTTATTGACTTTTTCACGTTACATGCTGTAATGGTCAGTCAGTGGAAAGGCCGACACAAATTGTTTTCCAGAGTTCTTCTTTATAAATACCATCAACCTCAAAATGAGCTTGTTTGATCAACTAAAGCTTCCAACATTTGAAAACAATAAAGGTCATCGCTACATATAATCCTTGAAGCCCTTTGAATAGCATTTGGGATGAGATGTTTACAGGTCCCAAGACTGGTGACATATACCACACAAATTCTCTGAAAAGACGAAGAACCCTGCTGGGAATTTTCTTTCATCTAGCTTCAAGCTCGAGTGCTGCTTTTGCAACAAGTGTAACATGTCTGGTTATGTATGTAAGATTTTCAAATGGCAACCACCACCAATAAACTGCAAACTAACTGTTTTTATTTACCGTAATTTCCGGACTATAAGCCGCTACTTTTTCTCTCGTTGTCTGAGCCTTGCGACTTACACTGCACTGCGTCTAATATATGGATTTTTACAGGCTAAAGAGCGTCATACACTGAGCCTCGCCACATCAAACCAATGAAATCATCCTCACCAGCTTTTTCTTCGTCCTACATCGACACAGATTTTTGAAGGCGTCCATCTCCATCTAACAGATGGAAAGTGACTCGTGAGCAAGACTATTGTGACTCTGTCACCACAATAGCTAATTGCGATTTTTCAATTGAGTGTACAGTCTTGTCAAGAGTCGCCTATTCTTTGTGAATTTATTCAAACTCTTTGAATGGACAATTTTAAATAGTTTAGTTAAGTTTTGAAAGTGCCACGTGATGATATGTCTTAATCGCTCGTGCAGGTTTATTTTTAAATGTGCTGCAAAATGGTCATATTTTGTGTCTATGAGTATTTATTTATGTATTTTGAAGTTGGATTAGGTGCGGCATCACTGAAGCCTGCCACTGTGATCGTCTGTGTTTATTGACTTTTAGTGGTTGATGACCACATTTCGGTGATTTTTCTGGTACCTTTTGGATCCACAAATCATTGAAAGATTTTGGGGAGAGCTGCAGCTCACCGTCCCTTACTTGTTGAAGCTGACAGTTTTGTCAGATTTCTGCCACCTGCCGTGCCATTGAGCTTACTCCTGTCACCAACATTTCATATGCTGTGTAACGTAATGAATTACAGCCATTATATAATCATGGATCTTTGCTCTCTGAGTTGTCAAAGAAATTCAGTGAGATGGGTCACTCGTGGATCGAGGTTGCGGTCAGGAATAAAAACCCTCTCAGCCAGAGGGATAGTATGCACACGCTGTCCATATAACGCTTGCTCATCCATGTGAAGCCATGACACTTGGCATCTTAACCCATGATTACAACATTATGGGAGGTTGCTGGAAAGAAGAACTCGGTCTCGTGACAGGTGTGTCATATAATTTTATTGAATCTGTGTGAATTCCAGTGAGGAACCAAAGCTAGCTGAGCTACTGAGTCCATCCCATCATAGCTGCCCAAGACAGAATCCATTTAAAGTGGGACGAGCCGTTTAAAATCCAAACGTCCGCCGTGGTCTTCACTTTGCAGAGCCTTGGTGTCTCATTCTCCCCCGTGTCATTCAGTCATGAACTCCCTTCCATGAAAGATTTTTTAATTACATGCCAATTTCAGTTGGCAAGAATGAAGATACTCCATTACCCTGTGCGCCATATACGCACGCACTTGAAAATATATCACTAATAAATAGGTGATGAGTGGATGGTGGGAAGGGAGCATGATGAAATTGGCTGGTGCTAAGAGCTGGGAGGGACAAATTCTCCTTCCTTTTCAAATGAAATCCATTGTTTTTTTGTTAGATGAGTATGATTTAGGCTTGTGTCAGTTGAAGCAGAAGATCATCTGCTCTCTACAGTGAGGCTTCCCCTCTTGCTGTGTCAGCAGGTTCTGTTTACACTGGCTTTTTTGTTGTGTTTCAAACAATTTCATCATGCTCCCCCCCTCTCGTGCACTTGATATGCGGCGCAGCGCTCGCAATTTGTACGTGTTTGCATTCCAATTATGGAGTTGTTAAAGCTTTTTTGCCGGTGGCCTGCAAATTCTTATTAAGCCATACATTAAGGAGCAGAGAATCACATTTAAATGGAGTTCATGTTTGTGCTTTGTTTGCCAGTGTTGTGGTTGTTATTCATTTATTCTCAATATGCAATGCGCTGCACATTAACAAACACATTGTGCCTGTGATTGCAGTACAAAACACTATTTTTCCTATTTAGTCTTGGAGGCTGAATTTGTTGAGTAAACCAAGAAAACAAAAAAGAGCAACACAAAACAATTCACTTAAGGATCTCTCTAAACATACAAAGAAAGGGAGTTTGTTAGCTAACATGTGGGTTATGTTAAAGCAAGATAATATCTCTATCCTTTTAACTTATTTTTTTCTTTCTTGTGTTAATATTTAGCAGGACTATGACCTTAATATGGGATGGATTACCATCATATTTGAGTCATTTTTTGTCTTCTTATTACGCTATAGTTGGCCAAAATCCTGATCTATTTGGTTCTGGTTATCCGTGCGAGCCTTCGTCGACAAGAGAGAGCAAGGCAGTTGTACAGCAGCGTGAGTGATAGAGTGAATTGACTGGTGAGCATTGGAAATCATTAAATAAGGGGTGCTGCAACATTGGAGGCTTTAGGGAGGGCCGCGCTGGGACGCCATTGCTACAGTCAGCGACCTCGGAGGTCATGACCCTCGGCAGCCTGCATCGCTGCATATCTCTCCATAAAAGCTGTCACACGCAGACCGCTTCGGGGGCTACGTATTGCAACTGAACAAATAGATTATGATTTAGATAACTGCTGTGTAATGATTGTGTAGTAAGCTGCAGCGCTGCCATTTGTACACTTGCCGGAAAATGCCTCACCTGGAGCGTTCATGCAAATCAGTTTTTGATTTAGTTGCAAGTTGCAGGGTCAAATAGGTCCACGGAAATCGTTATCCGGCTCCTCATGTTGGTGAGCTGATGTTGTTTAATGAAGGTATATATCTTGAGATGTATTTTTTCCTGTCAAATATTTACGACGGTTATTTCACATTATTTCAGAATGCTGTGAATCTGTTTCAGGTGGGGCTTTCTATAGTGCCAAGCTTCATGGAAGAGTTTGTACATATGACTGAAAGAAATATTTTAATTACAAATATAACTAATTATTTATCCTGTGTCATCTGTCTTTTTCCCTTCCTCCACTGCTATTAATAGCTATATTGAAATGTTAAATCATTATCATTATGATTATGATTTTATATTCAGAATATTTACATGAAATGAGTGTAAAAGCAAATTTGTTGTTAAATAACCTATTACCTTATCAACATAAATACGTTTTTTCCAAATTTACCTCTCATTTTATAATATGCGAAAACTTCTTTTTCTTCTCTTCTTCTGTCTTTGGCTTGAAAAATGAATGCCTATCCTTTCCAAAAATGCTGCTTTCTGTTTTGTCACTATCCACTGTGTCATAAAGCTCTTTGAACCTTGATAACAGGACACATCTATACATTCAGACACTTGAGGGGGTAAAGTTTCACTTCATCTGCTTACGCTCCTTCCTCTTCCTTCTCTGCTCTCTCCTGACAGATGTTGTGTACGTGCGTCACGGTGGTGTATATTAGTGTGTGTGCATGGACGATGATGAACGCTTGAAGTGGAGGAGTTAGTCACACACTCCAGAGAATTTCACCATCGTCCCCCAGTCTTTGCTGTCAGTGCTTCCCTCTTTTCACGGCACTCCTCTCACCTTCTCTCTCCTGTCACAAACATTCTTGGTGGGAAATTCTTCATGCCGCTCGGGGCTGGTGACATGCGATACATGGGAAGATGTTGTGCTGCGTCTGCTAGTTGAAGAAGTATTGTTTCACGTCTCTTTGTTGCGTGGTGTTGTGCGGAATACAGGTCACTGCAAAAAGAGTAAAGAAGAGCTCATGCCATCCTCCTCTACTATGTATCATCTAACCATTTTCAAAATAGTTGAAAAAAATGTTTTTTTTTTTCTTTCAAATATTTGTTTCTTGTTAAATTATTTTGATCTGACATTTTCTCATCTATCTATGCCTGACTTGCATTCGTCTGTGCCTTCCAGGTTGTGCATTTCTAACCTACTGCGCCCGGGAGTCAGCCATTAAAGCCCAGAACGCCCTCCACGAACAGAAGACACTGCCAGGGGTAAGTGTCTTCCACCGACCTCCCACTCCCTCATGTTGTTCTTACTTCCCTCAGCAGTGGTCAGCCCTGCCATCTGCACCGACCGCACACCAGCTGGCATCCTCCTCATAAACTATTCAGAGAGGGAACATTTAATCGATGGCGTCATTTTCTCATTTTCCCTGCAAAGTTTTAATAACTGGCACCCGATTTTTCAGTATGAAAAATTGTGGAATCTAAAAAAAAAAATACTGAAAGTTGGAGGTTCCATTCTCATTTCAAGTGACTCTTTGATTTGTTTGGTTCCATTCTGTGTAGAGTTTTGCGAGTGTGGGTTTCCTCTGGAATATTGACTGACACAATATAATTGATGAGTGTAAGTTGTTGTTTAGTCTGTCAGTCAATATATGATATACAGTACTGGGGTGTCCCATGCCTCTGGTCCCAAGTATCTGGAGGTGAAGGGAATGAAAGAAATTAAGATCTAATGTTAAAATAGAAAGGTAATTGAAGCATATGAGACAAAGGGGAAATAGATAAATACTTGCTTCCCAGTTGATAGCTTCTTTTGTCAGCAGAAATCTGCACTTTAATATTGCGACCTCCGAGCTTTGTCCTCATGATGAAAGTGCATTCGAGTGTAAAGACAACAGAGGCAGAGTGGAGACTCTACGAAGAAGTGGCTTCCAGCCGAGACATTGATGCTGAACATGGTCAGATCAAGTCTTTTAAACCCCTCAAGACATCCCCTGCCACTAGCCTCGGAGCCTGAAACACTCAGTGGAATGAGGCAGATAGATTAATCATGCAAATACGGCTGACTCCTTCTTTCTTCTTTCTGGGTGGAAAACAAACCAACAAAAAAAAAGGTTATTTCACTTACCCTGCAAAGTAGCCAAGCTTTTGGCTGGGGGATGTTGTTCGAGGAGAATAAGATAAAAGAAGGAGAAAGGAAAGCTTAATGGAAAAAATACATGTCTCTGGCAGCTTCAGAGAGAGTTTGGCAATTCTGGGACAAAAAAAATAAAACACATTATTGGAAGAAATTTGAAGTGAGAAATAAACTGTCCAAACAAAACAATTTGTCACTCTGCTTTTCACAAATGAAATGAAAATATTAGATTAGATTAGATGCAAATACATGTGTCTCTCTTTATTGCTGTGGCTCTAGCTCTTGACTCTCGAAACTCTTTCTATCACAGGTGAAGTGGACTTTAGAGGTGAACTATGGTGGTTCTGTATGTGTCTTAGCATAGTCCTCAGTGTACGATACTTTTATAAAATGTTATTTAAAAAAATACATAACTCACACATGATGTCGGCGCCTGCCACATAAGCAATTTGTTTTCTGATAGGCTTTTGTTTTCCTTTTCTTGTTAGTTTTTCTTGTTTCTGAGTACAGTACATGCGGAAAATCACTGCCCCCCACAGGTCACAAATAGAAGCTTGATGGCATCATATCACAGGTGGAACCTCAGCTCCTGCAAATTAAGAGGAGCCAGTTGTGTTAGTCCTGGTTCCTAGCCAGGATGGTGGCCAAACAAGGTGTCAGTCTAACCATGTACATTTCGTCACTAGCCTGTCCTACATGAAGCAGTTTCATTTTTTGGTCCTGGGTAGAATGACACTCCTCCGACAGCAGTGGTGAACCAGAACACACTGCTAGTATTTTCTAGTTTAGTTCAAGTGCGTATTTTTCCTGCTCTTCTTGCACATGTAGTGATTTTGAAGGTGTCATCTATCACTCATGAGTAGTAAAGACGTTCCTCTATCTCAGAGTCCAGCTTCAAGCCTCCCGCTGATTTTCACTCTACCTCACCTAGCGTTTCACTCCACACACCACCCCCTGCATCAGCCTCCCCCCTCTCCCCTATCTTCCCCCTTACCCCTTTCACCTCGCTTCCACTGCACTCCCTGAAAGAGTGCATGTCATAGAAATACAACAGGAGGCAGCGAAGTGTGTCGGGCCTCAGATATGAGTCTGCACTGCTGCTCACTTCTTTTCAGTTTCACTTAGAAACGCAAACAGCAGCGGTCCAGGCTGAGAGTGTGTGAGAGTCCACTGCCGCGTGAGCAGGCATGTTTAATCAGAGCTACACGCAGACCATACTCCATTGAACCCCCAACAAATGATGCACAATATTCATGTTGTAGGATGGTCATGAAGGGGATATTCACACTTAAAAAATATGTATAATTTTTTTTATTATTTAAATGATATTGTTTAAATGTATATAGTTTTATGTAGTTTTGTAATTTTTATTTATTCTTTGGAAGAGAAACTAACAAAACAAAATTCAACATGTCAGTTCTCAACATTGTTGGTATAACAAGTTACTAGTAGCAGAGAGATGTGTTCAAAACTGAACAAAAAGAAAAATAATAAATAAATAGAATGAACCAAGACTTAATTTAATTGATATTTAGTAGTCCTGCCATTAGCACACAGTAGAATGCGCGAGGTGTGAAATAATTTTCCCCCACCACATCCGTTGCATCACATAGTGGAAAACACCAGCGTTTTGATTTCACTTTCTTCTTGGCTCTAATTCCAAAGAATTTATCTGATCGTCATTGTTTATATGCTTGATGGAAAATGAACACAAAAAAATGAATGAACAGATTTCGATACAATTTTCTTAAAATGGCACAAGCGATTAACTTTTGTCGGAGGTTTGCGCTCGCTGAGTGCTATTCAACTTATTTACTGTATATTTCTTAATGTAAAGCGAATGAAATAATGTCTCTGGACACGACGAATGCTGCATTTGCTCCACTCTCTGTGTCACACTTAAGTAGCTGAAGGGAAGCTGCGAGGAAAGAGGGCCGGACTTACATATTCATATGGAAGAGTGTGATGAGAAACTCAGGGGCACAAGCGTTTGATAGAATTTTGGCAAATGTTATCAACGAAGCCCTGACAGTTTCCCAGGTGTGCGTTGCTTGACTCTATTTAGCAGGAATCTGGGAGCGTGTGGTGGGAGACTTTTGTCTTTCTGCCAGCTCTATGTAGATACACGGAGCAGCATGAGAACGTGGGAAGAAAAACATGTGCACATGGCAGCCTGCTGAGATCACACACTGTTCTCAATAGTGCTCACTGCTGATGGAAATGTGCCACTTTTTATGTTACATAATCCACCAACTGCTTTCTGCTCTGCCACGATCATCATTCAATGCGTAAATGTACAATTTCTCGGACTCTGGCTATATTATTGTCAGATTCGGATGATAATATTGTCAAAATGAAAGAGGACGAAAGACACGCTTGCATTATAGTGGTAATATTTACATCACCAGCCTGAAATATTCTCAACCAAGAGCAGCTTAGCCAGTGAAACTCATGTCTTTCTTCATCCTCATCTAATAATATTTCAGCCTTTCTGCTGAGTTTTAAACATTTTCTAAGTAATAATTAGTGTCTACTTTTCCGTACGTTTGACTGACAGACGTTCTATCTCATTGCACTGCAGCACTAGATTCTAAACACTCTTAATGCAGTATTTGTATGTGCATGAATACATTTCCAGTAATCAAGTGTTTCTGCCACATGCCTTGACTTTCTCTGGTATAATTGGGGAACTTAAGAGCACTGATACGGTCTGGCATTGATGCAGAATGCAGGCTTATGGAAATGGCACCCGCAGTTAAACCCCAATGAGAGCTGGGAAAAGATTATGCTTCAGCACTCACATGTGGGCTCCTGCAATGTCAACACTTTAAGTAGATCCCCTCCCTCTCAATTTCCTCCTTCAGTCAAGGCTCCTTTCCCTTCCTGTCTCTCCCGCTCCCTCACTTCTTCTTTGCTTTACATATTCAGTCGCAGCGAACGTTGCCACTTCAAGTTTGACTTGTGTGAGAGTGGCTGAAACTGTTTTCATGGGCGTGGGAGAGATGCCGCTCAGCCCCTCCGGACTGAAGAGCCAGAAGCTGCTGTGCATTGGCCGACCTTCCAATCCAGGCTGCTGCTTTCCTCGACACATTGCACAGCACACGGACCTACGCTGAGCTTTCTGCGCGCCGAGCGGAGCACGCACACTAGAACACTACCGTGCATGTCGTCCATCTGTTTATCAACCGCGGCCAGGCTTGTTCATGTGTTGTCATAGCTGCCGCGAAGGTTGAATAATTCAATGCTACACTGTGTGAAGGTTGGAGGTGCACAAGTGGAGCTGTTCTCATATGATTATGTGCGAGCTGAGCTGTGTGGGCCGAGGTGGGAGGGGAGTGGACTGGTCAGCATGAAGCCAATCGGTGCTGGCAGGATCGCAGGCCTGGTAGCTAGAGAGAGGACTCGCTGGAATTTAGCCTTCGGTGTGTGTGTGTGTGTGTGTGTGTGTGTGTGTGTGTGTGTGTGTGTGTGTGTGTGTGTGTGTGTGTTGTGTGTGTGTGTGTGTGTGTTTGTGTCTGTGAGAACGCGTGTGTGTGCGTTTTATCTGGGCTGTAATCAGGTGGACTTCAAGTTGAAACATGGTCAAGGTCTTTAAAAGTTGTCCACACAATAGCTGTTTAACTACTACTACTGCATGTGACTTACAAAAATATAAACCGTATTCAATAATAATTATTAATAAATTCTTCTTCTTCTTCTTGGTTGTGTTCAGCTGAGCCACATTTGTCCCATATGGTTGTAGCGTTCATACTACAGCTCTTTCACTGCACCCCTTGAACTATTATTAAAGTTATCTGCATTTCTTTTCATTTATTCACATATTTTTACAGTGTTCTTTGGACATTTCCAACATGTATACTGTATTTCGTTCCATCATTGATGTTGATGGCTCTTCCTGCATTATAGGCGCAGTCTTTTAGATTAAAGGAAGAAACCTTCCTGTCTGTTTTTAACAACCTTTTCTTTATGACACACTGAGTGGAGAATAAAAGAGGCTTTGTCCTGCTACTGTGTTGGTCTCACAATGACCTGGCCTGTGTTTGAACTTATTACCCCAGTCATCCAGTACAGATGGAGCGCCTGCTTTTATTAAAGTGCGGATGTGTGCTGCAGTCTGTGAGCTGACATTTGGGTGGTCACCGCGCAAGATGTTGCCTCATTCATTCTAATTTATGCAAAGAGAAGTTACACTCCCTAGCAACAATTACTCAAACTTGTCCAAATACTCTAAGCGTTTAACAAACCCTTAAAGCACAACTCTTGCTTGACCACAGTGGTGCCTTCTTATTTAGTTTCAAAGTGGAATATAAGCCAGATATTTAGAGGATGCATTCTATTTGGAGGAAACCTTACCATGCGAGCAGTGAAATGTTGGTATATATCACATCATACGCAAAAGATCTACTGGAATTTGGCTTGCTCAGCAGAAATTTGACTGCTGTTACAAGAACCTGGTGAAGCCGTCATTTACGGATGTAATACATCCACAGTATCCCTCACTGATGACCTTGTCTTGGCGGAGTATTCAAAATGAAAGTGGGGGTTACACACGATGAAAAAGTTTTTGTACAGTTTTTTTCCCCTTGTCCAACCTGAGGATGACAAATGAAGGATTATTCTGTAAAATCATTCTGTGGTTTGAGAGTCCCCATATTCAGCTCCAAAACCAGTCAGGTCATTGATCGTAACCATTGTAAACAAGTTCCGTATTTACGATGAAAAGTCTTTATACGTGAGGAGAGCTGACCACAACTGTGATGGGGAGTGAGTTGACAGAGAAACAAGTAGGCAACAGCGAAGCGATTTATTCATTCAATGACAATAAAAATGTGAGCTTTTAATCTTGGGGAGTATAAATCTCACTGCCATCTGCGACTGTCTTCACTCGGTACGTTCCTCCAGGTGTCTGGGTGGCATTCACAACATTTGCTTTTGTTCGGTGAGCGTTTATGTCCCTGTCATTTTACTTTGTATTGTTTACACCCATCATCCAAGATCACCAACAATCTGTCCACATTCATGTTGTGTCTTGCATTTTCCGGTTGTTACAAGGTTCTTTCCTTGTTTTATCACCACAATTTGTGGTTTGGAGAATGTGCTTCCTGATCGGAGGCCTGGACCTGATGTATGCTGTGTTGAGACTATCAGGAATTACAATCAAAGAGAGATTCTTTTTTTCATGTGCCAGATCAGAAATTTGTTAAGATTTAGAAAAGCCTCATGTGTACCCTGCTTAATATACTTTGCTCCTGATATTTCCGCTGTTATTTCTGAGCAAAAGATACTATTGAATTATTAATGCTTTGGTTTTTTTAGCCTGTTTAACCTATGTTAAATCAGTGTGTGTAATTGTGTTTGTGAGCATGACACTGGGATGAAAAAATATGGAAAAAAGCTCACGGTACACTTCCATAGGAGGCTCTAAAGAAAGCTGTTTTTGGTGTTTAGTCACTAAGACACGAGGCCAGTGCATCTTTGAAAACGAATGTTTCCTTGCATCCTCACCCTTTTAACTTGTGCTAACTTCACCTGCCTGGTCTTGGTTGGTTAAATGTATGTATAAACAGAGCATAAACAGAGACACAAACGTTTCAGTTTAAGCAAATACTTATTGTGTGGAATCACGTGAGAAGACTGAGGAATCTGAAGTGGCTTGATGAGCACCACGGACGGGCCTGAAGTGAAGCAGAGAAGAGCACTGTGTTGGAGAGACGAGGGCTCAGTGGCTTGTTTTGGTTCCAGACCTGAGCAACACGACTGGACAATTAATATTCTAATATCTTATTGGCTAGCGTCTTCCTCCAGGTTCTATGTAATGTAATATTCTGTTCCTCATCCTATATAAATCAGTGTCAAACGTGTCTTATAAGTCATCAGTTGATAAATTGATGTATCGTTATCTTGCAGTTACCATATGGTTATGAGGTCGTATCTGACATATTCATAGCTGGTCCGGTGATATTTGCCATGAGAGAGTTGAGAGTCCTTATGGCCGACGCTTTATCTGAAGTGTTATTATGAATGTTCAAACAATGATGTCAGTGATGACTGTGATACCATACACATACCATGAATCGCTGTACTGATAACAGGAAGATATTTTTATTGCTGAACATATCCGTTTTATAGCCATAGTTTAATCTCTTTAATCAGTCCACTGGTAATAAGGATGAAGAAGATTGCTTCTCAAGAAGAACTCTCTCGTCCACAGGTGTCAGACTGAAGGCCCAGAAGCCAAATCTGGCCCATCAAGTCATTTTATATGACTCGTGAGGTGGTTGGCTCAAATTAAATTCAGCACATATTCATGTGCACATTGTTGTGAGCTATGAAGATCCGAGTATCCAGCTAACGTGCCACTCAACTATCATCATGAAATCAAAAACAAGAATTGACGTTTTAGGTTCCAAAAATAGGTTCAATTGTGTTTTCATTGGCCTCAAATTTGGACTGGAAATTTTTTTGCCTTTGTCTTTTAAATCTATATAAAAAAAAAAAAAAACATGAGAAAAAATAAGTGTATTTCAAACCATAGCTGGGTATTGTTTATTGTCTTTTATTTGTGAAGATAAGTTCCACATTTTCCTTGTCTGTCTTTGCCTGGCAACGGCAGCAGCACCTGACACTGAACTCAACTCGAAATTCATTGATGCGTATGCGTCACGTACATCAGTGTGGTTGAACCTACAGTGTTGAACTAGGTCCGTTGTGTTGCCACAACTTCTTACTGTTTTTCATAGACGACACACACTGCTCTCTGGCTGTTGTGGAGCTGAAGTAGCACCACACATGGCTCTGCATACTGTCTGCCGTTCCACAGCACTGACAGCTACCGACTGAGCAGTGAGTGAGCACGGACCAGCGTGCTGCTGCGCTTATACATGGCACACTCACCCAGGTGGAAGGAAAGTAGCGCTCACAAACTGCGTGTCAAGACTAGATCTCAATAGCTTAGTTACTTTTCGCCTTGCTCCTGTTAAGGAACTGAGAAGGAATTGAAAATCGATTTTACAGCTTTGAGATCCAGCATCGGAGGTGCCGATATTTCAGGATCAATCCGCACATACTAGTGCTTTAGTTTGATGATCCTGCTCTAGAGTAGCTGGGCGTGTGCGTGGTACGGTTCTGCTCTCCTTGTTCTCAAGGGAACACCCCTTCTTTAGGACTCTGCGAATTGGCACGAACAGGACTGAGTGAAGTGATGACACTACGCCCTTGATGGTTGTCGCTCTCCTCAAAAATCACTTTTAATTTGCATTAAAGTTTGCTTCCAGAATGAGATGGATCTCAAGATTTGACTGCGCTCCAGTCAGCATTTTCTCACAAACGAACAAATGCTATGCGCGGATCGTGAAGGACACGGCTGAAACGCGTCACCAAATGTGACTAATTTGACTTGACATGTCACAGGATGGCCCGCGTGCCTCCAGGACTCCAACGGATGATGAGCAAGATGTGTGCAGGAGAAATCTAAGAAAGTGGGGGCGGTCACAGTGACCGTCAAACCCGCCCCGTGCTGAATCGTAGCACTGGTGTGCGCCACGCACACACTCTGCACAGCACTTTCAAGTTTGACTGAAATGGCACAGTGGTGTTGTAGAACCAGAGGGAGCTCATTTGTAAAGCAGATCTAGCCGTGCTTTGGTGTATTGTCCACAGAGAGGGTAAGGGGGCTGCACAGCACGACAGTCAGCAATTGTCAGCAGAAATCAGGACTAATGAAATACAGTACACATGGCTGGAGGGCAAGGAGAAGAGTGTGAGTGACAGGAGGCTCGAGTGGAAACAGCCTGTGGCGACCCTCCATCTACCAGCCAGCCTGATTTGTTTTAAGCCCCGACCCCCTTTCCCACCCGTGATAAGAGACAGAGCATGAGGCGTAGGTTAGAGAGGGGCAGGCAGCGTGTGTGCGCACGTGCACTCGCGCGGCGTGTGTACATGAAGGTCCTGAGGGAATATGACACAGAATACAAGTGGATGGGGACTGCTACTGATGGGCCTGCTCATGTGGAAGTGGGTATTTGCATTGCAGAAGAGGGCTGTCAGTAAGGCTCTCTCAGGGAGCCGGTGTCAGGGTGATCACTGACAGTGAAGGCGTCTGTTGTCTGTCCCGCCGCCCAGCAGGATACCAGCTGAGCTAGCAATAGCAAGATCAAGCACTTTATACATTCCTTTATCACTTTAGCTGAAAAAGTGTTTCTCAAGCACTTATTTCAACTTACCACCTACTCCGAATAGATGCTTCCTACTTGGTCCATCATGACTGAAGTGAAGCTCACACACACACAAAAAAAACCTGAATGTAGGCTAAGGAATATAAATTATATAGTTTTAGGGCAACAGCTATATTCTGCAGCTTTCGGACTGCATCAGACAGAATGAGAAGCGGTTTTCAATAATTCAAGTTAAGATGGTATACTGGATGTGTTCCAGGCAGCAAGGTCATGTTTCGGTGAAGCGCCACATCTACCTCTTCACCTCACTACAGCTCACCTGGCAACTATTCACTAGTGCATTTATTTGTTTTTGGAGGGAACACACATTTTTTTAAACAAAATAAAGCTTTCATTATTTATTCATTTATTTTTACTGGGGGTTCATATAGGAAAGAAAAGTTTATTGTTTAAAGACACAACAATTTTTAGTTCGCAGTGATGGATAATGATGTGATATTGAAGGTCTCGTCTTATGCAAAACTGACTTTTGCTGGTATTTGGGTTGTTATTTTGGATCTCTGGAACTGTCCCAGTCAAGATCACCAGGACCCCCCTCCCTCCAACCCTTCATTCATCTCGACAAAGTCTTGGTCTTGGGTTAGGTGCTTTCTTTTGCAGCACAAGTCTCTGGTGCCTTTAAGTCTATAAGAGCAATCCTCGAATGGGAGTTTAGAGAGTTAGCACTATCAGTCTCCTTGTTAATTGTTGCAGGCTCACTTTACCATGAAGCTTGTCTGTGGTAACAGTCAACATACATGAATAATGCAGGACATTTACATCAACATCCTGTAAGCTTCCAGAATATGTCCGAATCCACGATCAAGAACTCAGCCTGCGATCTCTATGGATCCCGATGTCGTATGATGCTATAAATGTGCTGTGACCTGTGTCTCAGAACAGAACACACAGTTGGTCGTCGCATGCATTTCAATAAGAGAATGTTCTTCTGTTATTGCACACTTCTTCATTAGGCTCTCACCATTTGCAACAAAGGATGTGTAGTGCCGGGGAGGATCAAGGCACTTGAGAACTGTCTGAGAAAAGATACGTTTCCTCTGCACTCCAGTTCCTTATCAATTTAAAAGCCCCTCAAATACTTCAAATTACTACAACAGGACACTTACTTATTTTTGTTGAACTACCAAATGTGTAATGGCAAACTATACTCAATACTATGTATGTCCAACACATGATGTAGTACTAACTATCAGACCAAATCCCATCACAGCACTTGTTGACTGTTCCCTCCTGTCCCAACTCTATATACTCCAAGTTTGGGTGAAGGGATGGAAGTTGCAGTCACCCTCTTCCTCCATGTTCAGTCATCATTGTGCTGCCTGCTTGCGCTGAAATATGAAGTGGCTTTGTGATGTCAGCGCCCAGGTATGAAGGAGGAAATGTAAAAGAGACACACAAAGACCCGCGATACGTGGATTACGAGAGAGAGGTCGAAAAACTAGACAGGTAGACTGTGAAATTGGAATGACAAATCAGAGAAAAAAAAAGTGTGAATCTCCCAGAAGTGAAGATTAAAAAAATGCGATGGAGGGAATGAGACAGAGGGAAATAGAGAGTGGGAAATGGAGAGTGGGAGGTATTGATGGAGGGACTTGCCGCCTGATCAGCACTGCTGCTTCTGAGGTGTACTGAATGAATCAGGAACTAAAGTAGCACAGCTGTGGTCTGTCTTTTGTTGAAACCCATGGTGCAGTCTCAAGGCATCCCAGAGGCAATCATTAGGTTGACAGCATGGTGCTCACCGGTGAATATGCACCGCCGCGCCTATTTGCAGAATGAAATAGGTGAAAAAAAATGCAGGTTTCAAAGCATTATATATATATATATATATATATATATATATATATATATATATATATATTGGTATATATGGTTTGTCTGTGTTCAAAATAACAAAAAAGGTTCTGTATGGTTTTGGATGACATTTTCAGGAAAAAAATGATGCAATATTGGCAGTGATCTGGATCACCATCTGGTTCCTTCTTGAACATTTGCAGCCAGGATACTTGTCATAGGGAGAGTATGCAATGAGTGGACTGAAGCTGTGTAGCGGAGGTTTGCGCTCTCTGAGTGGGTCTGCTGTTGTCTATGGTGAGTCTCAAGACGAATGATATCTATATTGGAGTTTGAGGGCCGTAGCATAAACAGCTCACCAACGTTTTGTTTTGAAATAAAATCACCATGGCCAGTTTGTGTTTCCCTGTTCATATCATGAGCATGATATGATATATTATCCGCACCAAAATTGCAATGTAACATGAACCTCTCTTGTCATTGATGTGCTTAACCTGATACAGTCGCGTCTCTCCCCCGTGCTCAGACACGAAGAGGTTAACGCTGCCATTTGACTGTGGAGGATATGGCGAGCTGGAGCGGGCTGAAATCCATCCCCTAATAATCACACATTATTAAAAAAGGGGCGCTACTTATCTAATCATCTCAGCAGCACCAGAGACACAGCAACACAACTGAGGCGAAATAGATTTGAAATATGAGCCAGCAGCATCTTAATTTCATAATTCAGTTTGCTTTAATAAAGGAGTCCCTTCCTTACTTTGGTTACCCGGAGGGAAATATCCATTTGCACACCTCTGCACCGCCACTATTATTAGATCATTCTCAGCTTGTGAAGGGGCCCGAAATGAAAACATTTATTGTGTTTGTTATTTATTTTTTTACTACATTGATTTTCTATCAGTAACGAAGTTGCTGGTTGTTTAAACCCTGATTGTAATTATTAGATAGTTTCAGGTAATTGGTCCAAATTGGTTGAATAAAATGTCTGAAAAACTTGAAAGTGAAGTTGCCTATTTTTCCTAACACAACATCAGCTAATATTAATTATCCCAACGGCGTCACACACAGGCTGCAAGGCAGCTCTTGACAAGTCACATTTTTGCACTTATCCTATTTCACGATCCATTATTTACCAACATATCTGTCAGATTCATCGAACTCTCTGTGAATGTGGACTTCTGTGGTTTGTGTTATGAAGTCTGTTTTATTTTCATTGTTTCAATCTTTTGATCCTAATTCTTCCTATTAGACATTTCAAAATATGAAGATGACTTTTCATGCCCTTTGCTCTGACTTTATCCATCTGACAGCAACCTTGTGCAATTGTTGGAGATCATTGCTGCCGTTAAGAAAACAAACCGACTAGAAAAAAAAAAGCTGTTTGATGGGTTGTCTTGTGTAAGACATGTGCACAAGGATGATGCATGATAGACAAGCTTTCTGATGTTGCACACAGACAGTATTGCTGCAGAACAAGAACGACAAGATGGATGGATTTCAGGAGGTACTGTCTCAGGACAGGTAGCACGAAGCAGTAACTGAACTGCTCGACCTTCTGAAAGCACACGTTGTGAAAAATGCTGTACATAAACAAAAATACAATTGGTTGCAGTTCGGACTCTCCAGGGAGCTTTTAAGTGACACAATGTAAGATAAATGGGAGGTCTTCAGCAGGGCGATGAAGGTCTGTCATGTCCTCTGACACGTCTCAAAGCACTTAGGCAGTGTTTGCTGAACGTCCAGGATCTGGTAATGCCAGACTTATTACAGTGATTGTTCATGGAGGGAGCCCTGCAGGGATACGCTGACTGGCTACACTTACTGTGTGTTTCTGATTGTGGCTAAGAACATAGAACACTTCTATTCTATTTGAAACTGTTTCCTGTTTTTGAAGCGAATGGCATGCTCATTCTTTGTTATGTATATATATCTATATCTATATATATATATAGATATATATATACATATATAGATATATATCTGTGTGTGTCAGCCATATGGTGTCATAACCTCCTCACATTGAAGGAGTGACAGACACCATCGCTTTCAATATTTTTGTTTTCGTCTACACACACACATTACTTGTAAGACAAATCCTTTCTAATGAAATGCCTGGAGGGCTGCAGAGGACCGTGGTCGATACCAGCAGACACTGAAAGGCTTTGAAGAAGGCAGATCTCTTCACTTCAATCCAAATGAAAAGGAAGGCTCAGGGCCCACAGGGACACAGTCAGGCTAAGTTTCTATTAACACTATCAACATAACACCTCAGATGTCCCGGTGTTTGATGTGACAGCATCCAGATTAACTCACATTAGGGGGAACAACAAAGCCCTGAGTGTTGCTTCCGCTTTTATTTTCTCCAAAGACATGGTGTTTTTCTAGAATGACTCAGAAAAACAGCAATTCAGACAAATCTGTAGAAACGCTGTGCTTTCATCTTCTTGTCAAAACATGCAGTCACATGGAAAGGCTCTGGATCTGTCTGTAGTTTCATCAAACCATTGCAGCTCTCTTTTGGAGTGATGCTGGAATTGACGTCTCTCTTTTAGGAAGCACCTTTAAAAGGTGCTCGATTGTAGTCACATTACCACAGGTATTAAACAACAAACAAGTGTCCAGTTTCAGTTTATTTTATACATGTGTTTATGGCTGCTTTTTACTAAATGGCTCTTAGTGCCTGACATTTCACGGCTCTCTCCTCCCCCTTCACTGGCATTCAATTCCTCCTCTGTGACATACTACGCTTGCAATTGCGTGACTGTATGGGACCATCCTGCTTCTGCCACCATTTGTCACAGAGAATGGAGAGTGCCTGTCTTACACACTGTCCTTATCTGCTAAGAAATCCAAGCACATATGTTGACAATTAAGACTCACATAAAATCGCTCGACAAATGCCTCTCTGGAATGAAGGTTGTATGTGCGCACAAGCTGCGGCAGAACATTCCAACCCTCCACTGAAAGAACCCCAACTATAGGCTTCACCTCCTGGCTGTGATGCTGCACCAACACCTATCCTCTCAGCCAGTTATAAGCCCAGCTTCTGACGGCATCTAGCAGCTTGGTTGGGAAAAAGCATCCCACTCATGGAATTCCTGGTCCACAAGGCTTTGAGACGTCTTAGAAAGTGTCACATTCCTCAAGAATGTGCAACATTGTGTCTATATTTACTTTGCTGTGTAAAAGGGTGATTATGTGTCTTTGGAATTTTGCCGCAAGTAGCACTCTAGTTACGGTTACCAAGATAGACTACAGTAAAGCATTTCAGAAATGTGCACATCCAACCATGGCATTTGGTTGTTTGACTAAATATGAACAGGAAATCATTACACTTTTAGCAGTTCAGCTGTTCCTCCTGTTCCCAAACCACTGGAGGTTTCATCCCTTCTTTGATGGGGACAATAAATGAAGGAGGGTGGGCGCAAGTGATTATGGTCGAGGGTAATACAGAAGTTTTTGGGATGTTTGCAAGTGTTTATGGGGGGGAACATTGGACAGCCTGGGAACAATGTGCACCTAGAGACTTTACCACATTGAATCATAAGCTCCAATGCTTTTAAATGTCTTTCCTGTTCTACCTTAACAAAGCTATTACAAAATTAATGAAGTGAAACACTGCAGCATTTCAGTCATCCTTCTCCAAATATTGTAAGAGAAACACCTTCCAATAAACTAGGCTAGGTGTTATGGGATTGTGAGTACAGTTGGAAGTCGGAAAGAGGGATGAAAGTGTCTTAACGTTGCCGAGATGTGTTGAAGAAAAGTACTGCATCTTGAGCTCGCACCAGCCCACTCGCTCCCACGTCAAGCTCGTATATTTAGCACAGAGAAGGAGATTTTTTTTTTTTTCTTGGTGTGTGCTGTGTTGCAAGAGGTGCACTGAAATGTTTGTCTTTGTTCTCCTGGCAGAGTTTTCTCTGTGTGGGCGTTCACAGTTTCGAGGAGCATCTCGGGAATACATTTCAACAGATGGAGGTTTTTAACTGGAGTGCTGGTTTCCAAAATCAGGGCTGTGTGCTTTTGTACCCTGCTATTTTAATTTGTTTGTTTGCACATGTGTTTGTTTCATGCAGCTTTTCAAGGAGAATGATCACAGGAGCGTTAGCGTTAAAACACTGGAGTGGTTTCAGCTGATGTTTTGTTCATTTGTCCTATGAGCAAACTAAATATTGTGAAGCATTTAATACTCATCCAGAATGGGGGTGCAATCTCACCACCTTCGTCAAGCTCCATTTTTACAAGATGTAGGACCAGTTCAGGTAGTTAAATGATACTGAACATAGTCCCTTTTCGTGTTAGGATATTTGACAGTGACACAACATGAATGACTGCTAAATACTTTTACTCATCAAAAGATTAAATAATAATACATTTATCAGATCGTAAGTGTTTGGGATTTGGGTATGTGATTCATGAGTAAATATGGATGGAATACAACTGTTTAATCAAAGGTTTCTGAGCATTTTCATGGGCTTCTCAGTCCCTGCTCCTTTCCCTGTCCATGGTGCTGAAACTGTTTGCAGCACCATGGACAGAGACACATGTAGCAGCTTGCGGTTCTTTTAACTTCAGTGGCTTTATTTCATAAGAGACAAATGTGTTTGTTGGAAGATATATTTTTAAACGTAATTTATATAACTGAGTTGTTGTGATTATCAACAACTTGGTATTCGTGGAACATTTTTGTATGCTTTGTTTTCGAGTTTCTGGTCTGCTTTCCTTCCAGTGTCATCAACATTTCCAAAGCGATAACTAGGAAACTGTACGCCACTGAGTCATTACCAGATTTTATTATTGCATTCTGGTTTGTTGGGATTTTCCAAACGAATTAAAGTGTAATGTCAATTATTTTTTGACATTACTTTTTCCCAATCTTCACGAATTAGACAGTGGTGCATTAACACTAAAATTTAGAGACGCACTAAAAATCATGTCGCCGAATACTTCTAGGTTTTCGGCCTAAAGACACCAAAACAACACAGCCAAAACCAGATGTTGTGATGAAGCAAGCAAAACCGTGGCCAGTGTGCGACTTTTATCATGAACTGTATCTCTTCATTTCCCCTTTGAGCCACTTGCTACAGAGACACGCCCTATGTGTCTGCAGTAGACGTGGTTCTTTAAATTGCTGTGAACCACAGCATGAAAACAATGACAAGTGCGCTCCTTTTACTCTCTCAACACATGGAAATCCACTCGTGAAAACGCATGTGACTTTAAAAATGTGGTTTTATCAGTAGACATGTTTAAATTTGCAATCTTCAGTTATAAGCATGTAGCTCATGGGTGGGTTCAGGTTTGAAAATAAACATACATACTGTTGAAGGTTCTGTGCTAAAATATTTTCATAATTTTGTTATTGATTTACTATTAGAATCTAGAATGCTCCTTTATGTGACTGCAATGAATTGATTTTTGTGAGTTAAGCACACAGTCACAGCCATAAATTTCAAGAAGAAGAATTTTTATTTCGGTACATCCCACTAATGCTACATCAGGAAAACTTATCATAAGTGAGGCTGCGCGTTAATAGGTGGAGGGGAAGGAATGTGGTCCGTATTGAGGTCAAGCTAGCTGTTGGCTACATATTTATGCACATCATCGGTGCTAAGCCGTGGATGCTAAGTCAAGTTTCTCTCACATGCCCTGAATAAGACATGCAATAATGTATTCACAAATGTTCACTCGATGCTGTGTGTTCTCCGAAACGTGTCGACAGTTTAGAAACCAAACAAATAGAGCACTGTTATGCTAATGCCTTATAAATAGTTGTGTGTCTGCAGGCAAGCGTGTGCATGTGTGGCACGGATGTGGAGTCTAATTTTAGGCACTCGGGAGAAGGGAGCAGTGAAAAGATCAGGACACTGAAAGAGGACTGAGCTCTAATGGTTTAGTGTTTGCAATAACTTGCTTGGGTGGGATCTCCCTGTGTGATATATCAGCTCAGCAGCAGATAGGCTCTGGATACATTACCACGCCGTGAGAGCATTATAAACTGCTGAATACAGCCTTGGCGTTCCAATAAACCAATATTATTAAAATGTCTATGTCTAATAAATAAAAGGGATTTAATCTGCCCCTCCTTCCTGTTTAGACTCCCTTCTGCGAGAGAGGAGGGAGGCATGAAATCAGACGGGGTAAAGAAGCTCCTGACAGGAATGAATACAGACAGGAGGGCTCATTTATTAATGCACTTTTACTAACCCATTCTCCATCAGGCCGCCTCGCTCTCGCTGCATAATTTCATGACAAGCTCATTAAAACTTCGATCTGCATAAATAGAGCAGATAGAAAAAGCGGTTAAAGAAAGCTTTTATTGGATATAAAATAATAATTTTGGTTCCCAATTAAGTCTCCTCTTTATAATTAGCCAAAAGGTTGGCTGCTTTTATTCCACTCCACATTCTGTCCTCTGGAACCCCCGCCCCCTCCTGCCCCGACCCACCACATTGCATTCATGTGTAAAAGCCTTCTATTCCAGGACATTTTGTTTTAATGCAGAGAGACAGCACTGTCCTTTTTAGTCATGCCCTGTCCCTGACAAATAGACCTCCAGCCCGGCACAGCCAGTTGCTGTCTGCACAAGCTCCGCGGTCAGAAATGTCACTACCTTAAATACAGTCAGAGGCAATTAAGTCAATTTACTGCAAACGTTTGGACACAAATGCACTTTATTTTGGCGCAAACGGTTCCACTCTGAAAGGTAAGGGTTAAATATTGTGAGTCCCTTTAACTGACTGACATGTATGCGGTAAGAAAATAAAAATATAAACACATGTATTTTATTCCATTCATTGCACGGTTTTTGCTTTAGTAGAGCTTCTTATAGCACTGTTTGAATGCAAGCCCTCTTCTTCTACTTCACATGGTTCTTGGTTGCCCCCTCCAGCAGTGGAGGTAATACTGCACCAACAAGTCTGTCTATCTGTCTGTCTATCTATCTATCTATCTATCTATCTATCTATCTATCTATCTATCTATCTATCTATCTATCTATCTATCTGTCTGTCTGTCTGTCTGTCTGTCTGTCTGTCTGTCTGTCTGTCTGTCTGTCTGTCTGTCTGTCTGTCTGTCTGTCTGTCTGTCTGTCTGTCTGTCTGTCTGTCTGTCTATCTATCTATCTATCTATCTATCTATCTATCTATCTATCTATCTATCTATCTATCTATCTATCTATCTATCTATCTATCTATCTATCTATCTATCTATCTATCTATCTATCTATCTATCTCAATTGTTTGTTGTACTTTTGATAGGCATGCAAATACCCAGCCAATCCTTTGTTCAATATGACTTGGGGTCATCGTGCACTGAAGACTGTTGTTGTGTTCCAGCTACAGAAAGCCATCCCTTATAGCTCGCGCCCCATCATGACACAGCAAAGACAAACGGCACAGACTGTGGTCATTTTTTACCCCCCTTTGATATACTTGCTCAGTAGCCTTGAGAAGAAAGATCAGATTGTTTGTTTTGCCCAGGCTTCTTTCATTTCACATGGGAAGAAGAGGCCATTAGTATTGTCTTGCCATACATCTTATAGGCTGATAATGTGGGCTTTGCTTGAAGATGAAAAGAAATACTGCGTTTCTGTCACCCTGGCAGATGACACATGACGCTATCTCAGGGTGTCTGCTTTGAATAGTCCTGATCCTATTATCCAGAGAGGAAACAAAGAACTGAACTGAGGGAGGAGAGAAATCACAGCGCAGAATGTCTTGTCTGATTAAAGGGCGAATTGAGGAAAAAAGAAATAATGACACGAAATGACAGCAGAGTGAAGCAAAAGCAACAAGAGATGAAACTATTCAGCAATCCCTTATATGCTGTAAAAATGATGCAAAGACGACACAGCAAAGCTCTCTGTACTGCCAGACTTCGTAAATGTCACTGCAGGGAAAATGAGAGGTTCCCAAGCCAGAAAACTCAAACTCTAAAAACGTGTTAACAGGATTTCTGGGTTCCTTTTCTTCTGGATGTTCTGGGTCATGGGGTGGGGACAACAAGCATCACTCATGGTCGGATCTGACGCTTGATCTACTTGATACTAGATAGTCGACTACAACTATATATATTAGTGTAGCAAGTAATGGTTGTCATGTGACATATTCACTTAATACATTGTTTACATTACAGTGCAAGAGTTATTTCATTTGCATGGTTGTAGATTATATGGGTCTATATACCTCAGAAGGTAGAGCTAAGAGGTTGCTGGTTCGATCCTAATACCCATGTGTTTGTACCGTTTACTGTGCCATGGACCATGTATTTTAATGGAATAAAATATTACATTAACTGCATCTGATGTTTGAATTAACTTGCTGACTATTCAACCCACCATTCTGAGTTAAGTGAATAACACATTTTTCCTGGTTATCAAATCAGTAGAGTGCAGAGCCAAGACAATGTATTATTCATTACAATTGAAAATCACCTGGTTGAGAGTTCCTGGCATTTGACCGGCTAACTGCAGCCAACCAACCAAACTACTCATTCAAATGCTGCTATTCTAACATAAAGCGCTCGAAAGATAAAATGTTCATTTTTCGGTCAACCAGGATTAAACATAAGTGGAGTCTCAATTATATGTATATTTTTTCATTGATATGAAAAAGCCATTTTGAAGCTGGAAAAGCTTTGACTGATTTGTTCATGCGTGTTTCAATGCATAGACCTCCATTTGAATAAAAATGTGGAGCACTGCATGTCATTGTAACATTTCATAGCCTTGAAATCCATCTCTGGATGTCTTCCTCTGCCACTCGCGCTCAACTCGGTTGTTCCTCTCACAGGGTGTCTCTCTGGGTATCTGACCTAGCAGACTTGAGGGAACTGTAGTGATGCTGTCAAGCTGAAAACCTCCCCAGAGCTCAGCGGAAACAACAGAAGGAAACATTAAAACAACCCCAAAATGTCGAGACAGACCCGTGTATTTGTCAGGATGACCTGGATTTACTCAAAACAGCACTCAGTCTTACCATAGAAAACTGTCAACACACCATGTGTATTGCTCCTGTGTGATAGAAAAGATCGGTTTGACACTAAGTGTAGTTCTTCTCCTGCAGTGCTGCCACTGCACGTCTTTTGAAAGACCCTTCACGTCTAGACGTTATTAAAAGCAATGCTAAATGGCTGTAAGCAATCAGTCGTTCTGGTTCAGCAGCTAGTGGAGACAGTTAGCCTTCATCCGCAGGCGGATCTCAAGGCGCCCGAAGCTCAGTGAGATGGACATGAGGATGATTGATTTGATTTAAGAATTCCCTTGTTTACCTTTTTCAGAAGTTTCTTTTGCTCAGATTGCACTGCTCTTTCTGGTGTTATTCTCAGTTGCACAGAACATGTACAGGTATGTACTGCTTAATGGTACTATTGCTGCTGCTCAACTTGCTGATGCAACTATTGAAGTTGTTGGTCCTTCTTATTCTAAAGCTCATTCTCCTCTGAGCAACTTCAAACTTCTTCATTCGTAACACATTAATTACAAAAGACTGGTAGGACTGGTCATATTTTTGAGTTTTTTCATCAGTGAGACTGTTTACACTTCCTCTGCCAGGCAATTTAACTTTCTCCCTCTGTCACCCACTGGCCTCCCACTCACTGCCCCCGGTCCCACTCCCGCTGTGGTGGCAGCGAGGCGAAGTTTATTTCCCTGGTGGAAATATTGGACTGTCAGTCAGATCAATTGCAAGTGTCCAGGCCTCTTCATGGTTCCTCTAATTATAATGGTGTGCAGCTGGCTTGGGCCCACGTAGCTGTGGGGCAGCCATTGTAATAGAGGCATCAGTGGGCTATAGACGGATGGAGTGAAGCGCTGGCCAAAGCCTTGCAGTCATTGCCTGCGTCAGTGGAGAGGCTTTACTCCGGCAGTCGAAGCAGAAGCTGGGGTGTCTTATCTGGCCTCTCCATGCAGCTCGCTGTGTGCTGGGGGAGAGCATTACCAATTTTCTCTCTCCACTTTCTTTCCTTGCACAGTCCTTACTTCTCATGAGATGTCTCGGCACTCTGCCATGTGGAGACTGTGGCTTCCTCTGAGCGATTCCACTGGACGGGTCGCATCGAATATTTCAGAGGCACTTGCTGGTTGAGCAGTAAACGTTCTGGTATTCAGGCGTCCTTTCTTTGCACGTTTTTAAACACACTGATAAGCTCTATTGACAAAGAGTGTGACATTTAAATAATCAGCAGAGCCTTAAAAGATTCCAACACTGCACTGCTATGAACTATACGAGCAGTGTGCTGAATAAAAAAAAAAAAGAAAAATATATGATAATAATACAATTTAAAAAAGTCAATAACTCAAGTTCTAAGAAAGTGTAGAACTGTACTTTTGTGAGTTTTATGTGATGTGCTGTTTATTACAAGTCAGTAAATATGTGGGAAGAAAAATAGTAGTCATAAAGAAGTGATCAATACAACAACAACTGATTCTGAAAACACACAGACAAAATGGCAAATGAAAATGAAAGAGGAAAAAAAATACAAAAGCATTTAAGGAATAAAAAGTTTTTGTCCAACCAAGAGAATTAGAGATAATTCAGATAAGACTTCAGAACAAAACACTCGATGGGTCAAAGAGGCGGAGGACATTACGTCCTGGTTTGGTCCAGCGAATAGTCATGACCTCATTGCGACGTCACGTGTTGTGTGCTCTCGGATGCACAGTCCCTGGCAAGATAGTTTGAGCGAGGAATGAATGTGAAAATAAATCCGAAAGAAATCTTGAGAAACATAAAAAAAAGAGTATTGAATGCATCCTGTTGGATAATCTGTGGCAGGACATGAAGTAGTGGAGGAAAAGATCAGACTGAAAAGTGTGGCATCGACACACTTGCATATGCTGATCCGTACTCAGGGAAGGGGCTGGTCTGGAGTATGTGGCTCATTGGAAGAGCTGAGTTGGGGACATCTGAGGGAAAATGAAGGACAGTGAGTTATATAAGCTGCTGAGAGTGAACTGAAGGCTTCTGACAGAGACGAAGAACACGCTCTGTCATCACAAGCGTATATGAAGAGAAGAGAGACAGAGAGATAGATGAGACAGAATAACTTAGAAGCATAAAGATGTTTTGTCGGAGGGGGAAAAGTAGAAGTTAAGGCCACAAAAAAAATAAAAAAGATTCACTGTAAGATCTTAGCAAATGAGCCAGTGATGGGAGCAGGAAGGTTATTCCAGAACAGCACTATCGTGGGGGGAAAAAAAGAGGCACTGGATGTTACAGTAGAGGAAGTTTGATGATGTTAGTGGGTCGACGAGGGATTAAATGGCTCTGAAAGTCTGTGAATTTGTGTCTGCATTGCTATGATTTGTGTGTGTGTGTGTGTGTGTGTGTGTGTGTGTGTGTGTGCTGCAACATTGTGCGCCGATGAGTTACGGACCACTCAGGGCACGCTTGACGTTATTCAACTCTTCGTGAATCATTTAGATGTCAAGATGGGTACATATTTGTCGTATTCCAGAGCATTAAATGGCAGTGAGTGTGTGTGTTGGTGCGTGCACGTGCGTGTGCATGCGGGTGTGTGTGTGGCGGATGGTGCTCCTCTTGTGAGTGTGTGTCTCTGGATATTGAGTACAAACATGTTTTTGTGTTTTGCCTGCAACATGAATTTTTACTGCTGTTATTTAGGGAAAATGGAATGGAGGAGATTTAAGCTGCACAGTCTAGCACACTAAATAGACCATGAAAGGGAAAAATAACAAATTCTGACCCCTTCCCCTCCCTTTAGCGTCTCCCTCACCCGTATTCCCTGTGGAAAACGCTCTCAGTCCTTTGTGTTCCAACCGCTGGCTTTACCTTTTCCTTCACATATTTTGGAGCCCATTTCACTCCCAGCGATGCTCTCCCTCAGAGCCTGTCCTCAGCTACTCCACTATTCCTCCATCGTCCTGACATCTCTGCTGTCAGAGGTGTGACAGGCATGTCACTGCTCTCTCGTCACTGCCTCAACTTCTTGACCTTTTGTTTTAGATGTTTCTCCGCTCACCACTCTCTCCTTGCCAGTTCGATGGACAGATTGCCCGGCAACAAAAGCTCCAGCTGATGAGGTGTGACCATGCGCCTCCGTCTGCTTCCTGTCACTTGCCCCAATCTCACCACTCTCTGGGCCGAACTCTTGCCCAAGTTTTACCTCCTTCGACAAGGCGTCATCTTAGGAACATTGACTCAGTCCTTAAGACTCATAAAGAGGAGCGATGACTTTTGCACAGGCGTCACGTAATTGGTGCCAAAACCGTCACTTAAATCTTAGACAATGGCTTTTTTCATTGATGCACTTGAATGTTCTGTTGCTTCTTTCGTGGAATTCCCCTCCTTGCTGAAAAAAAACCCACATATTCCAAGCTTTTGATGCCTAAATACTATAACTTTTGCCTTGAGTTTTACAAGAGTGAGCTAAACACATGTAGTTGTAGTGAGTGGGGCTAGTAACAGAGTTTTGTTACTCTGACAGCTGCTGACAACGGAGGTACCACGTTGGTCGCCTTGCAAAAGTGAGATTCAAACATTCTTGATGGAATGGATGTGAAGCGAAGCGGGGGTGAGGGATAGGTGCGAAGTGAAAGCAGGGAAAATGAGGAAGGTCTGTGAATGTAGGAGAGTGTCAGGAACGATGAAGAACTCTGAACTGTTGTTTCTCCCAGCGTGAGCAGTGTATAATCACTCAGCCTCACAACAGTAATGACACCATCTGGGCTCTGGGAAGACGACGGCTTCACCTAAAAATGGATTGCATAGATCCAGAGCAATTAGAGTCAGCTTTAATTGACCGTCATCTCAAGTAACGCTTGCAGCTTCAGCAAATGAAACGCAGCCAGTTACAACTGAAATGAAGGTTTGGGCCGATGGGTCATCGCGTCTGCGTTGCTCTGTGGAATGGCATCGCTCCTTTCCATCTGCCTCTATATTCTACTTTTTCTCTCCAAATAAAAGACGGGGGAACATGACAATGACGGCTCTCAATGACCTGTTGCCATGGAAACACTTCTCTATTGATCTCGCCAGCTCTCATCTCCTTTTACATTTGCCTTCACTCTCACTTTTCCTCCTGTATCAGTCTCTCTTTGCTCCCCATCTCCAGCCTCGCTTGCTCTCCATCTAGCCGCCGTGTTCCGTCATGGAGATTGATGCCATGTGGATCCATGCTAACCTTCACCTGGTTCTGGCACAGATTCCGCTTCTCTCTTCCAATCTGTCAGATTGGATCCGCTGCTACCTTTGCCCATTCATAAACACATTTATTCAGCATATAAATCCTCGCTACAGGCAGTGATTCAGTAAATACTTTGAAGTGCAACTGCGTAACGTGATTGCATTATTAAATGTTCTCGTGCCCAAATATAGACAAACTGCAGGCTGGAAACAAAAATGTACTTCATGCTTTTTCATCTCATTTTAATTCAGTCAGTAATCTGCTCTGGATTTGCTTCCTGGCATTTGCTTGATAAAATGCTGCAGCACCTTTTTTTTTTGTCCTGCGAGAACTTGCTATTTAACTTTTAACAAAAACGCACTGCAACTTTTTGAAGCTGCTGTGGTGCATCCATGACTTGGGTGTATACGTCCTGCATATACATACTGCACCTTTGCTCAGCAGGAGCCTGGGATCAGTTCTGAACTGACGGCTTTCCATGTGTTCTTTAGGCAGAGTTTTTCATCTGGGTCTGAGTCAGTGGAGTGCATGCTTTAGACATTGCTGTTTCCAACAGTTCCCTTTATTGTTTTCTCAAGACGCCGCATGGACTGGAATAAGAAAATGAGGAGGGATGCTCAACTATTGATGGAGAGCATCTGATTCTTCAGGAAATTTCAAACAGAGAGAGTGCATTGTGTGACCCAACCAAGTAAAATCATTGTTAGCTGATATGAGTGTGTAAAGTGTGGGAGCGCGTGCAGTAGGAGGCTGACCCTTGATCAATGTATTCTACCATATATTTTGTTACATTACTAACAGTATGATTCATGATAGATCTCGCAAGGGAGCTGTGGTACAGCATTTTTAGATGAAGAGTCAATAGTAATTCCAACCCATCCCCCAACCCAAGCATAAGGAAGAAACACATCTTATTTTCCTTTCACGTGCATGCATTTAATGCACATGTCAGGCTACATCAAATAGCTGTCAGTTTCCTCCATCCGAACAGCTGTAGGGAAACTGTCATCCAGTCGTGTCGCAGCTGCAACCACATATCCGTACAAGTCCACCGCTGTTTGCTCTTGCATCCCTTCTTCTTTCGCAGCTGCCTCCCTGCATCCCTTCTTCCCTACCTGCATGGCTTGCTAGCTTCCAGTCTGCCACGAGTCCAGTTCATTTGTCAGTGTGTGACTGGCCGTAACTCCTGCAGTCAGTCAATCATTTCTCTCAATGTCAATCATAACTAATCTTGGGACCTGCCCACTCTCAAATAAATCAACATGAAGGTACTCGTTTATCTTGCAGTGGTTGGATTATTGTAGAGTCGATAGATGTTCAGGACACTTGGTGTCCATATCATGGACACTGACCTGTTTGGAAAAGACAGTTTTTGCTACAGGGTGTCTTTATGTTTTCAACCATAAACCTTTATCAGATGTGGGCTGCTGATATCAGTCATGAACACATCCACCTGCACAAAGGTTGTCCACACAGCCTGATACAGTTGGGCTCTCTGTTCTTTTGCTTGTCCATTTGTGAGCAAAACAAGTCTGAGTTGGTGAGTGAACTTGGAGGTGATTTGATTTTGGTGGGGTTCTGCAGGTTTGTTTGGATTTGGGAACAGGGGTCCGGAACCGCATCTGGGAACTGCAATTTTAGATGACTGCATCTGTTATTGGTCTTCTTTTTCACTGAGTTGCATTCACTATTGAAAAAAATATATGGCTTTTATGGATTTACATTGTAAAACATGGGTTTTGTTTGAGTTAAAAAGGTTCCCGTACCCTGCTCTAAACAGTCCCGCATTCATTCCTAATGCTTTGGTGACCAACAATGGCTAAATAAGAATGAGCACAAACTATAAACTTGACTTTATTAAACACAACATTCAATGAAATCACCTAGATAAATTAGAATATTTATGACACATAATTTAGATAAAATACATGTATGGGAATAATGTTGGTGGGTTGAAATTAGTAGCATACCGGATCTATGCACTGCTCCAGTGTCTTTACGGTTTTATATAAAGTGTATTTCAGTCATGATGGTTGATACTTAAGAAGGCCTTGATACTCCGGTTCACAAATGTAAATGTGATTTGCCTGTTTGGTGTACTGGACACATTTCCTTCTGTGCCTGCTGGTTTGCATGCAATAAAACAGAATGATGATAGCGATAAAGACTCAACTTAAAATGTCTTGTGAATATCTCACCACTGATGCTGATATGTTCAAAAACATGTTCCTTGAATGTGGCCTTCCTGCTGCCTCCTTCTCCGTCGTCCCGCTCTCTTGTCACCCCGCCCTCCATCTGAACGACTAATGTCTGTGGTTACAGATCTCTCTCTGTGGTCTTAACATGGCTGTAATCACACTCTTCACCTCCAGCTCCCTCCTACTCAGATGGACTGGATGTGATAACAGATCTGAAGCAACATTTTTTCTCCGCAGAACAGGCCAGCCCTGCTGTCAACCAGATTCTTTCAGCATTCTACCTTGGAAATGTTCTTGGAGAACAAGCGTAATACACCAATAAAGACCCTTTGAAACCAAACAGTCTATTTAGAAGACGTATCAGTGAGACCGGAATGTACAAAGATAGGAAAAGTACATATCTATGAAATCATCTATTCACTAGAAAACACTTCAAGAGCACACTCTAGCCAAGCACCCACATTGTGATTTTGCCCAATATTGTAAGTTTAATATCTTAAAAACATAATCAAATGCGTGTTGCAACTGTTTCTATGGGAAGAGAGAAATCCGTTACATCAGCAAAATGTAATCATTTCAGACGTCTTCCCTGGATTTTTTCACAGGGTCTGTCAAGAGGACAAAAACACTGGGAAAATCTCGACATAGGGTGCTAAAAAAAATAAACTTTCAGACCAACAGAGTAACATCCGACTTATGACCAGCTCGACTTATGTCCACCTGTACTTACAACCACGCAATTATTATTCAATTTATTCAATGTCTGGCACCGCAGCACATAGCATCCCGGCATCATGTATGACAGTTACGGCAGCACAGTATCTCAGCATCTCACTCTCACACTGTGATCTACCACAACAGTAGCACCTATGTGTCGGCTATTTTGAATGGCATTCGACCTACGTCCAGTCTGACTTATGACCGGTTTGTCGGAACCGATCCTGGTCATAAGTCGGATGTTACTTGTATATATATATTTCCCCTACATCTAAATAAGTGTGTTTAGAATTGCATTGACAACAACTGAAAAGCGATATTTTCAGAAAGAGAAATGTTTATTTAAAAAGAAATAAAGAAAAAAAGTGCATCTAAATGAAATGTTGCGATGCAACCATATGCTTCCATTAGGGTTCCTTCATTGTGAGCTAGAGTGGAGCAGACACATTTGCTTGTAGTACTATTGAAATTATAGTGCAGCGCAAGATTGTCTTCATTTGCATTGATTGCCGAAGTGTGATGGGGTTGGTAATGAAGAGTTGAAGAGGATGGATGGCAGCTGCAGTGCTATAGAGGTGGTGTTTAAAGGGGGCAGGCCAACATGCAGCATTCTGCTGTTTCCTGTCTTCCAGCTGTGAGGACCCTGGCTGCCATGCACTATTAGGGGGTCCAGGTCAGCGCCTGCTGAGTGCTCCATTGTCAGCTGCTTAACAGACAGAGAATGGAGCGAGAGGTCCACCCTCCATTGTAGGAGCCCTGCAAAGGAGGAGGAGAGAAAAAAAAAACATCTGATGACTGTATAATTGAACACACAATGAAATTCCCTTCCCTACCAGCATTTACTCCTTTCTTTTTTTCCCTATTCACTGCTCTTCTTCGCCTCTTCTTTGTTGCCAGAAGAGTGTCCTCTAATTAAGTGGTTACATTAGGCAGCCTGTAATTGGATTGAAAAGTAATGACATGCAAGTTTATTTACAAGGTAATTAAAATAAAGGGATGCTTTTTGTGCTGATAATAATCCTTTATAATGAAGGGGAGTTGGGAAAAGCGCAAATGGACACAAATGCTCATCGGGTCATTGCTGTGTGAGTTACATTCACAGTGCTGACTCTGACCTTCCAAAAACGGCCTGTAAATGTGGCGTTCTTGCCTTCTTCTCGGATCGATTTGCGTCATGACTGCACTATCCGCATCACCTTCATCTCACACTGGATTGAAGGCAGGGTTAGCTTGGCTTTGCTATACATTTTAATATGTTCGAGAAATGTATATATTTATCTTCAAGCTTCTAACCTTCAGTGAGGTATGTATTCAGTCAACGGGAGGAGCACACTTTTCCAAAATACACTGCGTCCCTTTGAAAGATCAGATAGTGCTGAATCAAAAGTGCCTTTTTTGGTTCCTCCCTCTTCTCCGCCACCATTATGCTAAATGTATAGATCTAGTTTGTCAGCCAAAAGCTGAAGCTCTGCTTTGTCGGTGTGATGTCTTGACGGCAAAGTCAGACATTGTGTTTTTCTGTAATGTACTTTTCTCTCTGGCAGCGGATTAGTGGGAGGGTGCAGCCGACATTGAAGGCCGAGTGAGTGAGAGCACTGTAGGAATGTGATAATAGATCTGGAGCAAGGTGGAGACGGGACGGCGTGCACTTGGACATCTCTGCCCTTGACTTTCTGGGAAACAGATGGAAATTGTGTATGAAGACACCCAGGGGCAACCCTAGGCACCCTGGCATCGCCGAGGCACTGCTGGGTTCAGGGGGAACAGGTGGGCATCTGTTCCATGCCCTTAATCGCTTGCCACACCCTCCTTCCCCGTAGTTAGCTTTGCCAAGGTGCGTGTGTATGTGTGTCTGTGTGACATGGAGATGCAATGTTGCTTCCCTTTTGATTCCAGAGCTAAGTTTCTTCTGTCTGATGGCATTTCATATTTGAGTTTTTGTTTTTGTTTCACGGCACTTAAGCATTTGGAAAAGTGAGCATGAAATACTGAATTTCAAACATACATTCCACATCCCTTATTTTACTTTTAGAGTATTTACTTTCCTCTATGTTTCTAACTCGACAAGAATCTCTTTTTTTATTGATTTAATTTCAGAGAATATCAAGACAATAATAACTTTATTGACTAAATATCAGAGTTATTAATGGACCGTTCATATCCAAATAAGTGATATACATAAACACAAGTTTATGAATGGATCTATACATTTTTTGCACATGCTGTTGTATTCTATAAACATATACTGTACATACGAGAAAATGATCATGAAAATACCATCACACTGACTTTGACTATTGGATTTTATAATTATTATTATAATTATTATTACATCCATCCAATGTCAGTTAACCATCGCTCAGTCCTGTTCAGGGTTGTGCTGGAGGTTATCCCAGCGGTTGTTGGTGTTGGGCACACGCCATTCACACACACACACACACCTAGGGGCAATTTTAGACTGTCCAATTAACCTAGTGAGCATGTCTTTGGACAGTGGGAGGAAACCTGAGTATCCGGAGAAAATCCACACAGGGAGAACATGCAAACTCCAACCAGAAAGGTCTGGATTCAAACCCTGAAGCTTCTTGCTGAGAGGCAGCAGTGGTAACCACTCCACTGTGCAGCCCTATCATTATTATTATTATTATTACTATTATTATTACATTTTTATTTGTATTTTTTTCATTGTGGCTATCTTAAGTAGATGAGAAAGTATTTCCAGCTGGTATGTTGCTGAGAAGGAAAAGGTTCCCTCCAGAGCTCCTCAAAGATTTCCAGCTCCCACACATTTCTATCCACGGCTTTTAAATGTTGAGCTTAGCTCTCTAGCAAACATAAACAGCTTTCAGTAAATATGATTGGCTGTCATCTTTCAAAGCCAGACTAATTCCATTAAGCTATTGATCTCTCTCACTGCCCCAGCTTTGGCCCTGGACAGACTATGAATACCTATTTACTTTGGCCTGGCCGTGGGCTTCCGCTCACTCCAGTGTTGGCTGTCCTCCGGCAGGTCCATCTGCCGTGACTGCAACAGAGGAATAATTATTTTGACATCTCTCAACAGCTTCTAGAGCACAACGCATGAACAGAAAGAAACATTTCAGCGGCAAACATGCTGACTCAGCTGGACGTATGTTCATATTTTCCTCTTTAGAGAAGATTTCAGATGAGAAAACTTGACATTTCAGAATTAATGTGGCAGTACTGATTGACTTGACTACCCCAACACTCCCAACTATTATTTTAATATGCATTTTGTCAATAGCCTATGTAGCTCTTGTCGTGGCTGATGCTAATGGCTACAAGAAACCTTAAGTAAAACTGGTCATCCGTCTTGACATCTGGAGCTAGTTATTCCAGCCACGAGGCACATTTAAGGTTATTGATGAATTAGTGATTTCAAATTGTGTAAAGCTATATTGTGTCGTACACCTCAGCACAGACAGAAGGAACAGCACATATACCATGGGCTCATTATAAATTCAGCCATTGTTAAAATTGAGTTTTTCATTCATTCTGACATTACGTTTTAGTAATGTTGGACCAGCACGCTGAGCTCCAAACAAGAGCATTGTGCATCATCCTTTTCACTTGTCTGGTTTATTTGAACTTGAGTGTGTTTCTAATGAGATGCTATTTCATTGTGTCAATAGTTACAGAAACATGTGGCTCACTTCTTGTCACACTTGACTGTGACATCTTTTGGCAACGTCAGAGGCCAGATAGCGCTACTGTATTAGGAAAAAAAGAAGCCTGCACTCCCTGCCAGGGTTTTATAGCTGTCAAAGCAAGCTCAGAAATTCAAGAGCAAAGGGGGCGTCATGACAGTGACGGGAAGCGAGGGATGAGCGTCGACTCTAGTGCAGAGTTTGCCGTTGTTCGCTTCAATTTTACTTTTCCCAGCAAATTAATTGCTCGGCTGTCATGAAAAAGTGTATCATGGGCTGAATATGGGTGCGGGAAAGACTGTGAGTCAGATTCATTGTGATCTAACAAGACGATGGTTGGGTTGGCACACAGAATTGGTGAATGTGAACTTCTTTCAGCAGAATGCAGGGAGAGGCCGATCAAAACTGGAATGTAACATTCACTGGTGTTTTCACAAAGTCACATGAAATAACATGTGACTGAGGTTTGGGTTGCATTCATATGAAAAGTTTGGATGAACCAAACTTTGGGAATAACCATGGTGACCACTTCAGCCAATGTATTAAATATACATACATATCACTGCATTTTTTTTAAAATTCAAATGGGTGTGAAGGTTCATGATCCATCGTGAATGATGTTCAAAGTTTGCAGAAAATATGAATAATGACTGCTCACCGCTGAACAAAAGTCTTGGCTTGTATTGTCCAGCATCATACACGCTGAGATTGATCAATAAAACACAGACTCAGTGAGTGAACTTTGTAGAATAACTGCGCGGTGAGGATTTGTTGCCCTGTTTTAATGTGAGAGGAGTCATCAGTGCGTAAATGGCTGATGGACGCCACAGAAGTGAGGGGGATAGTGGGATATGGCAGCTGAAAATGACAAGCAATAACTCATTTGCTGTAATGAAAACCCCAACATCACTCGCTTAAGCTTGACGCCGCGCTAACACATCATGTAATGTTATATGTTGCCGTCATCCGCCCCTGCTCCCTCCCACGCTGCCGTCCCCTGGGTGTCACAGTTTACTAAATAACATTATTTGTTACGATGATGGCACAACAGGCCTGTTTAGTGATCAAGCAGAGGGAAGCGCCTCATGGCTTTAGCTTGCTTATTCTTTGTTTTTGGTGTCAGATTAATTGCAGCTATGAAATCCTGCCGCAAGATTTCGAGCGTACATGGTGAGAGGGAGATAAGAAACCATTGTCACTTTACGTCTTCCTCACAATTCATCACTATTTGTTCACCATTCAAAATGATTGAGTCAACTGTCTCTTTTCTGAACACAGTTTTGTTATGTGCTCTAAAAAAAAAGTGAATTGAGAAACAGGACAAGCACATCAAACTTGAGGCCTGTGGGCCACATTTGCCATACGATCATCATACGCAACACCTATCTTGATTTAATTTTGTCACTGGTAAATGGTGTAACAGAAACTGCAATTTGGTCCTCTGTTTCAGTTTGGTACATTTTCACTAGAGCAAGGACACAAATACAGATTTTATTTTATTTGTGAACATGTACTGTAGAATTCCTGTGTTCTGCAGCCTCAACAATTTTCTTTTCAATTCACGTTCTTAAGAAAAAAAAAAAAAATCAAAAATAATGCTGCAACGTTCAACTAAAACTTTTTATTTTGCAAACGTATGACCCCAAAAATAGTTCCTCGTTGATCTCTTTTCAGATAAAAACAGATATCAGTAAAACAGAGAACACAAGCACTGCTTCCTCCTCACAAGTTATGCGTGTCTCGGAGCTCCAGTTATACACCAGTGACTGTCATCTGTCCAAGTGGACACATACTGTATGAGCAGGGTGGGTCTGCAGATTCCTACATCGCTAGAAGGGTTAAAACAGGAAACATCCACTATGGTTTGTTTGTGCTTAAATCTGGAAATGGACTACATGATCCAGATCCTGAACCGATCACATGATACGTTTTGTTGTGAGGCTTCACGCGTCTTCATCTACGTCATCGTTCACAAAATTACCCTTGTTCCATGCAGCAAAGTCCCATCACAGCGGACACATCACTCCTCCTGATCTTCCAGCTCAAGTTGCTATTCGTTGCGGTCTGCTGTGTACTCACGCTTTGCAGAGAACACATATTAAACCACGGACCAGTGCAAGTATGTGTACCGTTGCCCCTATGGGCCAAATAACATACTGCGACAGGAGCCGAAGGCTTTAATCTAATATATCCTTTTAATGGCCCTGTTAGTGATCGACACCCCTCTCTATGCAGGAACCATCACTTTTTTTGTTCATATTATAGTACTCAAATACTGCATATCATAGATGGCAAGTAACAAGATAATAAAGGCTCTCATGTGACCTTTCACTTGAAGTTATTTTTCATGTCGTGTGTAACCAAACAAAACCAAAAATAAGCAAATCTGCAGCAGAAAATTGGATGTTGAACTACAAGATTCTGCTCTGTGAAACCCTCGACTATAAAGCTCTTGAGGCGCTCTGTTTGCACCTGACACCAAGACGTGGAACGCTGAAAGGCTGTTGCTGGAACTCACACCAGGTCAGCATTTGTGAGTGTCAGAGTCTTCTTATTACCATTATTAATGTTGGTCAGTCGAACACCATCATTTGTTCCGCAGGATGTTGCTATAGCAACCAGGACTTAATTATGGTCTTCTCATGTCTATTTGTCAGTGTGTGTGTGTGTGTGCGAGCCGAGTCCTCAGCCCGAACCGATAGAATACACGTGGGTGCCCACGTTCATCAATGCCTCTGCAGCCAGAGATGGTTAAAAAGCTGTCCGCCTCACTCCGCGCTCCCTTTGCCTCGCCAAGTCTGCAATTACCCCTGCGCTCCTCCAGCCCCAAAATCACTGTCATTATTGGGCACACTGGCTGGCAACAGGTGCCATGTGAATGCTAATCCCCTCCCCCTTGGCTGCGTGCTATTCTTCAGCCTGGCCCATCACGGACCAACTGTCACCGGCAGACGGAAACACACTCCAGAGCTGCTCCCGCCTCGCTGAGTTGCGTGGACAATAATTAAGCTTCGCGGAGAGGCGAGCTTGTGGGATGTCAAGTGTGGCCGAAATGAGGAGCTTGTGTTGCCCGTGGACAGTGGCGTGTGGCCGCGCGCGCTCACCTAAGTATTGCTGCCGTTTCCTCTGCGCACACGCCCACACACGCGCAAGGATTTGACATCAATCCATGGCATTAAATGAAGTGTGAAAAACAGGTCAGAGAGGACTTCCTGTCTTTATAAACAGCCTAAACGCTAACCAGATGTTTCATGCCTTTCCCACTGCTGTGAAATGTGCTCAAGTCAGCACTAAATGTGGAAATATAGCCTCTTTAAAGTGATATGCACTGAGACAAGGACATGGTCACGTGGAAGCACGGTGGCTGCACTTTGACAATGGTCTTGAGTAAAAACGTCAGCTCCTTCACTTGTATTTATAGACCGCTGCAATGTCTTACCTTGAGTGCTATCTTAGTGGAAATTTGCTCCATGGGTTTATTCATTTTGCTGCTGAGTGATCTGCTTATGCTATAGTGTAGTTCTCTCAGCACATTAAAGGCCCTCAGTGGGTCGGTCTTTGACTCACCACAGAGTTCTATTCCTATGTTGCGTTGTCAGTTAGATTTCCACATTGAACAACCTTGCTAAAGCAGTTGCTAAGTCATAATTGTGGATGTATGAATACGTTTATTTGACAAATGAATGTTTTTTGTCGAAATCAGAATTTTTCATTTTGTGGAAAAACATGAAATTGATTCTCCCTCCTATTATGGTATTTATGGGACCCTCTCTGTTTAGTTGCTCCCCCATTCCTCTTGTCAGAGAACCGGCAGTGAGAAAAGTAAACAACACTAGCATGTTGGCTTCTGAGAGCGATATGAACAAATGATTTCATCGCTAAAAGAGGCAAGAGAAATCAGCATGAGACTCGCTGAAAGTGAATCCGGTCAAGTGAGCCACCGTGATTTGTCCAAGCAACAAATAAACACATTTCGGCCGCAACATGACAATGCGATAAGGTCAGGGTGACCATCCGCAGAGCAAAACTCATTCAAATTACATGAAGACAGCTTCAAATGTAAAATAATATGTGACAAATTCTTTAAACATGTTGATGATCTTCCACTCATCATGATCTCCTACTGTCATATTTGTGCCCGTGGCCCGCAGCAGCACTGAATAAATGTAAATTTGATACGAACAATACAGCAGAGTGGTGGGTCAAGCGTGCTAACTGCAGGTTAGTCTTTTGTAATGTCACCCAAAAATCGAAATCAAATGAAAATCCACTTAATAAATCAATAAAATAATGGGGATTTTATTTTTGAGTGAAAATTGCCCAGTCCTCTGTGTAACTAGCAAGAAAAATGACGACCATTTTTAAAAGTCAGTTTCAACTGTTAGTCAAATGTCAATGTTAACGTTTAGTTGATGAGTCAGCATGCTGTATGATGGGTATGTGGACATGTCTGACTGTCGAGTTGTAAATAGTTAAAAACAAACAAACACCTCGCTACTGAGAAAAGAGTTTTGGAATCTTAGTCTATAATGTGCCTTTAGGGTTGCGATTGTCGGCGGATTGTGCATATAGCGCAAGTGATGAAAACAGTTGAAGATATCACGACTTGTCGACACATTTAGCCATTGGCGAATAGTTTTGACAGTCAACTATATTGACTAGTCATCGTGGCTCCAATTCCCTGCTCAGTTGATTTCCAGATTTCCACGTTCATTCCTCTATTTTCTGTGTATAGACTTCATTTATTTATTCTGCTCACTGATATTTTCTCGTTTTTTTGCTATTCACGCCCTTTTTGCTGCCACTTTGTCTGTTTCAATAGCGTAAAACTAGCAGCATGGTGTTGGGGTTTTCTGCAGAGCACACATTCACCAGAGGTAAATATCGGCTGGAATTAGCTGCGGCTATTTTTTAATTAAGAGCAACCTTTCGCTAATGAGATCTCAAAATCAAACAAGGGAATACACAAGCCACCATGCACATGTCGTATGATAATGCCATCTTAATGTGTTTTTCTTTATCAAAGTAATGATCGACAGAAGCAACAGCAAGACGAAAGGAGGAAGAGCTCTTTCCTTTTCTTCACCAGACAGAGAGGAGAGGACCCCACTGATGGAGGGGCTGAAATAAATAAACAATAGTGGACATTACTTTCTAGGAACACACAGTCAAACAAAGTGCTCCCTGTCCACCTTCCGATTAAGGACGTTGGCTTGACCTTTACATCCCTGCGAAGCCAGCTCGGCCATCACTTTCCCTCCACCAACCCCCTCCTCCCTGTTAAGTCTTCCATTATTCTGCACATTATCCTTTTGACACGAGGGCTGCATTTAATGTTTAATGCTATTTGTTTTATATTCTTGCTTCATTTCCTTGTATCAAAATTTATGATGACATTCTCTACCGTCCATAAAATATTCAGAAATGTCATTACTAATACCTTCCATAGATCATCTAAATTGATCTCAGTGTCCGCTCTCGGCGTTGGGGCACAGTATGGACACCGTGAATCTCCCTGACTCCAGTTTGCTCGCAGAAGGGCAGGAAGGAGCAAATTGTGGCTCTGAGAATAAAAGTGTCACCAAAAACAAATAGATTTTCTTGTGATAATGCATTTAGAGGTTCGCTTTTCTCGTGTGGCCTGGTTCTCTTCTGGAAATAAAATGCATATCCAGTATTTTCAAGGCCATGTGTGGGATTAAAGTGGTTATCATTCCTGACCAAGGCTAAGATTTAATCAAGGCCTGAATGAGAAATGAAATTATGCAAAAATAAGTGATCACCTCGGCTGCTGATACTGACATATGTTTTGCGTAGAAAAATTACATTTGTTGAGTCATTTTAAAAGTTTAAATTTCATGTTTAAAGTGGTGAAGAAGAAGCAGGAGCTTGTCGGAACGCTGCCACGTGGCTCACCTTGCCGCTAGATCTGCCCACTGTCTGCTTTAATGACGGGTCTCGAGTCCTCCGGTCTTCTGTCCCCCCACTCTGACGCAAAGATGAAAGATGAAATGGAGATTGTGACTGATGCAATTACAGTCCTGCTGATTGAAGGAGAGGCCAAATTATCACCGCTCTGATTGGGCTTTGTCTGGACTCAGAGCATGCCACGCTCTGATTAAAGTGTTGCAGAAATCTGTGTGTGAGTGTGTGTGTGTCTTCAACAGCAGAAAGGATTCGAATTGGAAGGAAATACACTTCACTTTGACCTTCCCCCAAGAGAGTCCTTCAGTGCCAAAATCAATGCGCAATGTTCTGAACAAAACGTATACAATTGGAATATGCAACTATTCTTCAGTCGTCCTCCTTCGCTGCCCTTTTCTTGGGCTTTTTTCAGCAAAAATCTCTTGTTGAGCAAACAACACAGGTGTCCTACTTTATCCTTCACCACTAGAGGCCTCTTTTGTGTTGCTGTGCTGCACTAGTTCATTCACGTTGCTTATATTGCAGTGAATTTTTCTCCCACACCCTTTGTGCTCCCTGAACCCGCCTCTCTCTGTGTTTTTTGGCCTTCCTCTCATCTCCTGCTCCCCTCTTACATCAGTCTTTTCAAACGGCGTGTGTTCAGCTGAGCCCCCACTTCAAACGTACATTTTAAAAGAACTCAAAGTATCTCATGTTCAGAAAAAAAAAGAGCCCCAGAGCCTTGTTTGCCACACTCTCCAACCAGCCAGCCCTCCATCGATCCCTCCTCATGCAAAATGTTGTTTGTTTATCATCATTGAAGCATTCTAGCTCTAGGATGTTGCATCAGAATTAGCAGCCTGAGAAGCTGTTGCCCCTGCGTGTGGAGAATTTGTCCCTGTGGCTGATTGCAGTTCTGAACTGTAAAGCAATGCAGTATAAAAGTGATACGTGTCACAGAAACACAGTTGTCAAGCTGTGGCATTGAAACGCTTTGCTAACTTCTACGTCGCCCTGTGAAGAAAGGCCTTTCAAATTCTTTGTTCATTCAGATCGTGATAATATGTCATGTAAAACAGGACATTTTAAACATATACATAAGAAAAGTTGAAACTACTCCTACTACATTGAAAAGCTACCCTCCCAGTAGAGCGTCAAAGTTTTATTCAGTGTGGCTAAAGTGGGTCAACAGTCTGAGGACCAGGCTCTGTCTGTCATGTGTAATGGAGGATTCCGTTTCAGCTGGAGTTAGAACCAGTTCTCCAACTTGTGCGGTCCACTGTGACACATACTTGAAGACGACCCTTTTCCGTCCACTAGTTTGGAGCGTTGACACCGAGGAAGTTTACTAAATTGCATCATGACCACAGATGCTGACTGAGCAAATATCCAAGTTCATTGTGGATCAATAAGAGAGTCACAAGATTCAAACTGTACATTGGTAGGTTTTGTTTTATGAAAACAATATTTGTCAAGCAGATCATCTGAAAGTATTAGTAGTTCAAATCTTCTGGTGACTCTTGCCTGTTACAGTGGCTCTAAAATTCCCCAAGATCCTGAGGTGGTGAGGGTCAACCCTCTATAGAGCTCTTGTTGGGCTTGTGGTGCACCCTGAGCTGTTTTGTTGAATCATATAGTCAATATTTATAGTTATAAACCGAGATTATTACCAATGATTTTGACCTTCACCTGTTTTCCCCTCTCATGCATTTAGTCAGGGTCCTATAAAGGTGTCACTACACCCCCCTCACTAGGATCATATCCCGGGCTACGTGGGTCTCATTCACAGTCAGAGAAGCACTCTGCTTCTCACTGTTTCACATGCCAAGTGTAGGTTGCAGTGGAATCCAGCCAGGATTTGGCCTAGACCAGAATCCCATGGATATACGAAGCAGGATTTTAAGATAGAGCTGGGGATCCCAGCTTGAGTCCTGTTAATGCAGATGTCTGTATGAGAAGGGTTTATATACTATTCCGATGAATATGTATGTGTTTATTTTAGTGGGAGGCTTCTTTGAGTAAGCCACTTTAGTGAGAGTCAGGAATCCATAAGGGACTTTTAAGTGTGGCTTAACAGGAGGAAGATGTCTATTTAGTCGGCTTTAAATGTATTTTTCTTCAGCATGGCAGAATGAATATGTGATGTATTTTGAGCCAAGCAATTTCAACCCATAGATATGAGGTACAATAGGCATTGTCAAAGTAGAAGAATGAATCGAGCCATATAAAATAAATCTCTTGTCCTACCTGTCTCTCACAGGTAGGAAAAAAATCTGATGACTTTTTATTTTTTCTGAACATTAAAGATCACCATTTTTCACTAAGGTTACAACAAATTCTTGTCATAGCTGCTCTCTGTTGTAAAAAGCTTCATAGTTCCAAAAGAAAATGTTGCTTTGTGGTCCAAACATCTCTGCTATGTTAGATGTATTATCAGCAATGCTTGCCCCTTGTGACGTCATTGTTTTGGAGTCTGTTTTCAATATGAGTTATTGTATACTGTTGATGCTAATTGTGGTGGAAAAAAAAGCCCAACTGCCTTCACCAACCATCGTTTTTTCTCAGTCTGCAGTGAACGTGAAATGGATTTTGTGGCCGGTGTGTGCAGACTTTGATTGCAGTAGTCAGATAATACAGTGTACACGTTCCCCCTAATACTTCTTATTGCTGGTGTGTTGTGTACAACCTGACCGCCACTAATCAAATTCTCTCTCCTTCTCTCCTCTTCATGTTGTTCCCCTGGTGCATCTCCAACATCAGGTAAGAAATTGTTCCATCATTCCACCAATCAATAGCAATATGGCCCGTAGCTAGCTACACGCTGACATTGTCTCCACGCACAGATTTATTTAGATGTGTGTAACCGGCCGCGGCGATGTTTTACTTTTGGCATCAACAATATTATCAGAGCTCAGGTGAGGCCACTCGGTAAATCCTCCTCTCATCTTTTGTTTGGATCTTTTATCAAGACTGATACTTCCCCTGTAATGAAAGCTATTTGGCAAGCGCTGTCATGGCGTGGCGTCCTGGGAAGGAGCTAAATATGCTTTGGCTCGCGCTGGAAAGGGCTCAGGCAGCTGTAGTGCTGCTGCCAATGTGCGCTTCCCTCAGCCCTCCTGTGACAGCTCTCCCACTTGATGACAAATGAAGGGGCGCAGAGCGGGCTAACGGGGAGGTAATGTCTGTTGGTTCATTAGTAGGCCGGGTCACTGTGGCCGCAGGTTCACACGTCCGGCTGCTCCCGTTTCTCCAAGGCCGGCGGACAAATGGAGTTGTCATGCAGAGCCCCGTACATAAACTAGAGCCGACCAAATAATCCATGATCTTTCAAATATTGCCATTTGCGGATTACATTCTCTTGTTGAATTGCTGTTTGAAACTAAACTGCTAAAATGTTGAGACACTTATCACATAATCACTAACAGTTTTCTTTGTAGAAGAGAATTTGCAGCAATTGTGATTTATTCATTTAAAACAAAATGCACAGACGTGGTCAAAGTGGTGACTGTGCGTTTTACAAAGCAGTCTGTGTGCAATGACAAGGTGCCTGAACAGGTTCTGACAGTAATATTTGAGGGCTAAATTGTGTCAGCGACTGAGAGCCTGCGTCATAACAGACCAATGCGCAGATGCAGCAGGAGGGAGACGCTGTGGGAGCTGAAATAAATAACCAATATCCAGCTACATTCCCCACAGTTTTACAATCCAGGACGACTATCGATCGCATAGATGGTGATATTCCAGTAGCTATGATCCTCCAGAGCAGTGGTTAGCAGAGAGTGCTAACATCTTAGCATAAGGTTACCACTTCTCTCTTGACAGGCGTGGAACTCCCACAAAAGAGTCTTTTGACAGGCCACACTTCACATTTGTCTCGCCTTATTTATATATATTATGAATAATAATCTGTGCTTGTGAAATGGTACTGTGGGGTGACAGTTGGCTGCCGGATGCAAGCATCACCTACAGGAATCCGCCGCTGAGTCCTCGGTGTACATTTGACAAAGTCAGTGTTTGTAAATGAATTTGATGTTTGGTGTTTGGAATTTGTATATTGAGGTAGTATCAGTTATAGTTCATTTACCAGAGTACTACAATTTCTTAGTTTTTTCACTTTTCACTTCCATTTGCAAAAAAAAAAAGTTTATTTACAGGCAACGTGCGTATTGCTGCTGGTGTATATTGCATATTGCATATAATATTAACATCATATTCAGCTCGTAATTGTCGGTTGAAGTATGGGAGAATTCCTGACTGTCACCATTTCCCCTGAGAACAGAGAAGGGCGTTTAGATTCCCAACAGAGCCTCATCATGCACTATGTGAGTGTCTGTCAAAATAATTACATGAAGAAACATAATTTTAAAGTTTCCCCTGCATGATGTTATTTGTGGGAAAGTGGAAAAAGGACATTCTACAGGAAAAAAAGGTATGGTGGAAGAAAGATAAGAATCTCCATCATATTTACTAATCAGTATCTAATATTATGAAAAAAAACCCCCATATATATTTACTATAAATCTTAAGTAGAAATCCACAAATCTGGATGAGGAAATAAGGTCACAATAAGGTCCTTAAAATAACAATATTTGAACTCAAATTTACTTTTAATATATTAAGTTGTGCCACAATATAAAAAAAAAAACAATTTAAGACATTACCAGTGTGATTTAAAACACTCTTATAACTCCTATCCTAGGTCAGTGATGAACTCACTCCTCAAACCACATTCTGCATGTGTCTATGTGTCTCTTTCTTCACCTACTAACCTTCGACTTGTGACCAAAATGACTTTAGCCTGAATGAGGCTGTTGAGTGAACCTGAAGCGCCATCCCTTATTAATAAAAATATGCCTTAATGATAACTCTTCCCCATAAATGCTCGCTCTTGCCATCAGTCGTCCGACTCAGCACATTTTTCTGCCTTCCATTTACTCAGTTACAGCCCATCATACCATCAGTCTTTTTATCCCTTAGTCACTCACGCACTGTCTCTCTCCATCCTCACTAAGGGCTCTCTGAGGGCCTCTGCCCAAACTGCTGGCCCTCACTGTCTATTAATAAATGGCATTAACCACCTGGCCCGTTGGGGACTATTCATTTTAAAGATGAAGTACCTTAAAGTACAACACAATGCTGTCTCATTTTTACTGCTTCCTCATTACTGCTCAGGGCGGCTCTAGACTCATCAGCGACCTTCCTCTTCCGCCCCCTTATCCTACCATCCCTCTTCCATTTCATCTGGCCTGAAACACTTGCCTTTCTTTCACCGTCCTCCGCAGCGACCCCAGCATCCGTAGCTGAATCAATAGTGGGACAAGAAAAATGATTATGATCGCAACGGTAACAAAGTTGCCTTTTTCCCAGATGGATTTCTAATTTATACAAATACCCATCAACCCAATGACTTGGCCTTTAAATATCCAGCATAATTCCCAGCTCAGCAAATGTACTTACTGCAATGGTGATCATAAACGTTGCTGTGTTGAAGACTTTTTTTTTAATATAATTATATAATTACCATAATGATCAAGTTTATTGTTGAGTGGCGAGCAATGCAGCACTGAGGGCGTTTCATTTGTACACATTAGTATTTCAAGGTGCAGCAATGTGTCTGAATATTAAACCTCCTAGAGCAGCATTTGTTGCGATAGTAGGTGACCCAAATTGCACAGTAAATGACTTTTGCTGCACCATGAGCAAAACTGAAATGACTGAACTTCATGAAGTTTTTGCCTACGTTCTGTGCTTTTCAGTGGAAACATTATTTACATTTGACTTTTTATTATTTTAATGACAATTGTTTTGTAATACAAATTTAATTGATTGCATAGAATAAAACCCAATTCATAAATCCATACAACTGTTGCTCTTTTTTCTTATTAATGCTTGGTTTTTAAAGATAGCAAAAACAGCAGTATTTTCTATACAGTAGAGTCTGCTTTTAGTGTTAACTACAGTGAATAGATAATAGCATATACAGTGAGTGGTGTTCTACTGTATTCCTTTAGTTCAGACACATTAAATGAGTCTCTTCTTGTACTGAAGCCAATTCTATTTTTGACTCGTGTTTTGGTTGCAGATGAACAAGAATCCTCTTGTCTTGCCTCCTTGTCTAAATGTCAAAAATATTTGTGCTGCGTGTTAGAACTTCAGCAAACTGGCAAAGATGAGGTTTGAGGTTGTAGAGGAAAAGCCTCATTATACTCACCAAGTTGCACAGTTATTCTCTATGAAGTGAAGATAAAAGCCTGAGAAAAGCTGAGAGCAAGAAGAAATAAAGCAATAGGAATCTGAAAAAAAAAAGAGAGAGGCTTGAAGAAAAGGGAAACGTTGAAAGAAAGGGGGGGCTGGATCAAAAGGATAAGGGGGAGGAAGAAAAGACGGAAAGCACCATGTTTTTTTTTTAGAATACAAAGTGAAAGAGATCAAATTAAGGCAGGAGATAGTCACACCACCGGTAGGGTTTATCAGCCCAGCTTAATGGCTTAAAGTCCCAGTCTTTGACTCGTTATTTCTGAGGTCCGACAGACAATTTCAAATTACTCCATGCTGATATGGCAAATGCTAATTAAAAGCTGAATGCGTTGGCCCACTTGGTGAGCACATGTTTGAAGCCGCTCCCTTTATTTCCATCCATCTTTGCCATTGGAAATCCTCTCTGACACAGCCACTTCACTGCTGCTTTTTCAATTGGCTAATAAATGATAGCAGTTTAGCATGAGTCAGCAAACTATTGCAATAGTCTTCCAGTTTGATCCAAATGTTTGTATACGTACAAATGTTCCTGATTTATTGTTTTGATGTGTTGAACATATTTTTAAGCTTCAGTCATTACTGCTTCAATACTATTGTTCTAAATCAGAGGCGGGCAGTTACATTTCCTCAGGGTCCAGGTTTATACATTGTGACCATTGACTGGATCCGTCCAACCCAAAGAAATGAGGATCAGAGAAAACTGAAAATAAAAATCAAGTGATGACATCATGTGTGATTATGAAATTACACTTTAAAAATGCACAGAAAATGTCGGCTTGTTGTGTTTTATTTAATTAAAATCAGATTCCATGTAAAGATTCTCGATGTGTCTCATAACATTTCAAAATCTACTTTTAATTCTGATGTATTTTAAGGGACGAGAAATACTCCTAAAATAGCCAACAGAATAGAAAAGTGATGTTTCAGTTGCATCATAATGAACAAAAAACAATGCACAAGACAAAAATGTCAGATACAACAACGTCAGTTTTATAGTTTTACTCCAGGAGGGCCACTTAAATACAGTCAAAGGGCCGCATTTGGCCCCTGGGCCGCACTTTGCCCAGGTCTGTTCAAATTTTTTTTTTCTAGAAACACTTTAATTAAATATGGTATTAGTTTTTTTTAGACAACTTTGCTTCTTAATGGTTAACTTTTTTTCTTACTTCAGTAATTTAATGTATGTATCATTCATAAATAAAAGCAAATTTGCCACCAAAAGAACACCAGTAGCAACATGCGTTTGGCGCACAACGCTGACATCTCTTCATCACTCATCCGTCTGCAATATGGATGTGATGTCAAAGAAAATCTGGACTATCAGACATAGAAACCGTCAATTGCTCCTGCTTCAGCTCTCTTCGTTGTCAGTGTGTCCTCCAAGTCTGACATGCAATTCAATTTAAATAGGGCAATGATGTAACTGACAAAAAAATACCATCCGTGCTCCCCATCTTCAGAGTGAAATTTAAGGCCCAGTAAAATGCAATAGCAGTTCAGCAGCATCAGGCAAATACACGTGACTCCAATTTACATTTGTAACTATTTATTCCCAGATAATATCACCTCAGAGCCTTCACATGCTCCATTTTCATCCCGCCGCCTCTCTCTGTTCTAGATGACAGATGTAGTGTATAGTTGTGTTCAACTAGTGAGTCGAGAAAAATCCCTCTGTTTGTGTACTGAGCTGCGTCAATCACGATCCCTCAATAAGCCATCTGGTGTTCTCTTGGTAGCTGCTAGTATTTATAGATGGCATAATTTAATTATTTACGCGCGCAGGGGGGATTTGAACATTTTACTTTGGCACATTGGTCTATTTTACTGGTTAAAAAAGACCTCATAAATAAGAATCCTCATTAAAATATCAATGTGTAAACTGGTAAAACCTTCACTTTGGTTGTACATTTACCAGGAGTGCATTTCAATTCGTCTCTTTCCTCACATACTTTTTGAAGTGTATGCCATTGGTTAGTCTGTGCAAATTCTTTTGATGTAAAAGTACTGAAGCGTGGTTGAGTATGGAGTGGCTGAATTCAGATTTGTGAAGGGTGACAGGATTTGTTATGGTATGGATCAGCAGGGCTGGGTTCTTGCTGAATGTTAAAACGGTAACCCCGTATTCTGACAAATCTTATGGATATTTCATCACCATTTGCGTGTATCTCTGAGATCAGGTTGGTCATTCCACGCTGCTAAGACCTGGCTTCGCACACCGCTGCCAATAGGTGACTTCCCACCAAGCTCATTGGCATGTTGAGATTTGCAAATCAGAAAGGGATCATTTGACAGCAGCCAAAGCGAAGCTCTCCAGGGCATCAGGATCCGCAGGAGCTGCTGGCCTCACATTCCATCATGTTTGTATCCTCCCACATCGCACATGCAATTAAATCGCTCACCAGGCAGATGAAATGGCATCCAGTTGACGCTCACATCCTGCGTGAGATGTGAAGGCATCTCATGGTGAGCGTATATGTGATGAGGGGGTCGTGCCAAACCCCTGGGTCTGGAGTGTGATGAAACATTCAAGAAGAGTTGCCAGGAGTGAGAGCCTCACCAGGCTGTAAAATGAGGCACTGCGAAAGCAATCTCCATTCTCTGAGAACTATTGCTTTCATTAACAGCCAAGCTCAGCGCATCAAAGGCTGTATTTTACCTCGACAAACGCCGCGTCACATCTCTCTGATGGTGGGAGGGTCTACTTGGCGGTTTGTCTACCCTATGCATGACTTCTGTCTGTAGCCATGCATACAGTATACGCACTTTTATTTTCCTTAGAGCCCGGAGAAAACGCGCTCATCCCATCAAATCAAGATTAATAGATGGCTCTTATTGTACAGTGTTTGCTGCTAAAGCCTCTGATTAATTGTGCTTTTGTTGATCTAAAGCCCTGATGATTTATGAGCACTTTTACCCTGGATAGTTTTTCAACCGCCTCATTGTTCATCGCTAAGTGCTATATGGGGAAATGCTGTTTTAATTTAGACACGCTCACATGGACGCTGCGCTCACGAGCCGGGAACAGATATGCTTTGTTTTTTTTAAATCAGAAGTCAAAAACGGTCTTTTGATTCTACTGTTAATCCTACAGGGAAAGGACTTCTGTCCTATCGAAAGGATCCTATCCCACCTCTATCACACATTTCAGCAATTAAACATTGACTGATGTTCTGACTGATCAAGGATACTGGGCCAAGGTGAGGCCCAATGAACGGTGTCACATTGCTTTATGGTTCCAGCCCCATAGGTCCACCTCTGTGTGCACCCACTGGAACACTCACGCAAGCCACACATTGAAATTGTCTTATACTTACCCGCACTAAAAAAAAAGTCCACTTTAATTCTTTTTTGTGTGTATGTTTACCTTCTGTCTTGACCGAATAAACAGTAGGTCACATCGGAATACTTGAGTAAAGAAGCCTATATACTGTATCAATCCTCCAAGAGACAGTTAAAAATAAAGAGATGAGAGAGGGCAGTTGTAGCTTGTTCCTATTTTAGAATAACTATTAAAGACCTATTAAAGTCACACTTTAAAAGGCTGAGGTGGCAAAACAAGAAGGTCACTGGTTAAAATTAGAGACAGCTGTGTTTGTTTCTCTGTTCTCTCTTGCCCAACAAAAACTAGAAACTTCAGCCACTGCCTTTCCTGAGTGTTGCCTGTCCTAGGATGTCTGACCCCACCTACTGTCCCATGGGATCGGTACCACTCCTCTATGATTTACCAGAACTCAGTTATACAGCCGTGTCAATAGTAACCAAGGTGAGACAGTAGCTGTCCTTTATCAGTTGCCAGCTCAAGATGTAAACCCACTAAGCAACCACTGGTTCAGGTAATAGCTGGTTGTCACCCGGCAAACCTTGGTTGTGTATTGTCCTGCACAAAAAGCTCAGACAGTGGGAAACATCACTGCTGTGCTTCCACTTCAGCCATCCTCAAACCTCATTTCATGCTTGCTGTTAAGCATAAGTATAATTTTTTTTTTAGTTTTCACTAAAGCCATAATCATATCATGTAGAAATTTAGATATCTGGTATGAATATCGAGATCATGAATTAGGAAGTCTTTGAATAGACCTAATGCCACATTGTGAGATTAAATAGATCCATAGTGCAAATGCCATGAGCTAAACAGCATGAATTCTGAAGGCCACCAGTTATTATCTAGACTAAAATGTCCGCCGCATTGTCCATTTCAATTCTACAGCCTTTATTAAGAAGCGTGTTTCAAATGTTCTGTTGTCCTCCTGTGCTTCTGATATTATTCTCTTTTGAGGACATTTCAATTTGTGGCTCAGCAAAACACTGATAAGTTCAGTGGTTTCGCCCAATCGCCGCAGGAGCAATGGACTTCATCTGATTGTCCCTCTCAGATCACGTGTGTTTCGAACCCTGGAAGGAAAACAGCAGATCCCAGAGGAGTGATACAGGTTAATCAGACATGTTGCTCTGAATCACTTTCACAACCTGTCAGCCCCAAACCTCTCAGTGATTTCCTCCACCTGCTGTTGTCCATCTTTCACCAAGTTGCTCTGTGGTAATGGAGATAACTGTCGTGTAATGGACTTTATTGTCGGATCCTTGTGTTGTCAAAGCAGTGCAGGGCTCTGTCACATGGCTATTGATTCCTGATAGGACCTGCTAACTAGAATGGTTCGAGTGATAGGCAGTGGAATGGAAAGCTGCCCTCAGGGACAAAGGGGTGACACTGTTGGGCAAATCCAGAGCTGCTTTGTCTTTTAGGCAAATGACTCATTTCATTGACATGATTTAGAGGTAACCTTATCCTAGGTCGCTGTCTTCGCATAACGTTTTAGCAATGCCCTTTGCTCGCCCTCTCTCCAGTGTATTCCCTTCCTCTTCCCTTCCACCTCCTTCTCCTCCGCCCTATCCGAGAGAGGGTTGTAACTCAGGTCCTGTCTATAAAGGCGTGCATGAACCTTGCATTATAGGGTCAGCGTGGACTTCATTACCACAATTAGACTGAGGTGTTGGTGAATCACTTAATGGGTAACTGGCTCAATTGATTCACTACAGTGGATCCTTTTAGCATGATAGAAACCTGTTCTAAAGCATTGAAGTTTATTCCATCTCTTCTGTCCATCTGTCTTTCTATAGCTCATGGTATTCTAGTGCTCTAAAGGGGTTGATGAGACAGATGTTTTTTTTCTTTTAAGGGCATTATTTGCACCTACAGCCCAGCCTGTGTTGTGTTTACGGACCAAAGATAGTCTCTGTGTAAAGAGTGAAGTCAATGAATGATGGCTTTTATGGAATTCCCAAAGATTTCCGCTGTAAAATGCCTTCTTACCATGTCTTGTTGACATGAGTTGCAATTGTTGGCCTTTTCAAAACCTTCAAAGGCTCCATTTCATCCAGAAATTCCATTGCAAACTTTGATCAATGACTCGCAAAAAATTCAGTGCAGATGAATATTATTTATTTATTTTTACGACTGAAATGTTCCATTGACATGCAGTGGGAAGTTTTTTATGAATCAAGGAGCATTCTGTAAAATTGTGATCCTTTATCTCAATGTAGCATTAAAATTAAAAAAAAAATCTGTAATGGCTAGAAAATATCCAAGTCACTCTTTGTGGTGGTGTGTTGGTACGAGGTGCTGAAATGTTAATGACATAAAGTTAATGGCATTCAATGTGATGTATAACTTGGGAACAAAGTGCAAACTCATACTGTATCTGGAGTTGACAAATGTGTGGGAGACAATAGCCTTAACTAAATAAAGAAATAAACAAAGCTAAGCCTAATCTAATATTTCAAAGCCTGTCAGAGGAACGGGCGACTCGGAGGGGGGGAATATTGTGGCCATTGGAGGATTAGAGCGAAAGGCCAAGGCAGATAGAGCAAGTGAGCGTCACATAATAAAGGCAGAGCAGCTGTTCAAAAGAGGACAAGGAGGGTGAGGAAATGAAAGGGGAGAGAAGGGCTGGGTGGTGGGAGAGCCTGACGAGAAAGACGAGAGACTATATTTTTTTGGAATTAAAGATTTATTGAGCGCCAAAAGAGAAGCAAGTGAATTGACGTGGTTGATCTTTTGAAAGACTTTCAGCCGTTGTCATTTTAATCTGGTGTCAGACAGCATCGCTCAATCAAGATGATGGAGAATTAAATATCAGGCAACGGCGCTGTGGACATTTTCCTCAAAGCACAGTCAAAGAGAGTAAGTGGAGGCCTTCATTAATTCACGGGGCGCTGGACGAAGTTGCTTCAGTGCTTCGCAGTGTGGCCCTGCATGATGGTCGCTGAAAAAGTGACCTAATTTTTATTCTGAGGTCTTTAAATGTGTTGGCTCGTATCACTCAGGAGGGCAGGTTCTCACAGACTGGCCTGAGGACGGCACACAAGCCAAGCAAAGAGTCAAGTCAAGGGGCACGCACACTCGACTAACTGACCTTTCTCTTTGCTTCATTTGGCACAGTTCTACCTTCTGCTCCTACAGTTTAGAGCAGGATGAACGTGGCTACAGATGATCCTCTACATTAACCATCCGACACTTTTAAATGAGTTGATGACCTTAGGAAAATAACCTGAAACTGATATACATTTATATATGTGTGGAGTTCTGAACTGCATTTAGAAAGCAAGAGCTTCTAGAGTGGAAACGGTCTTTGTCAGTGAACGACAAGGTGACTTGACGATCGGAAAGACGGGCTCCCCGCCTCCTTTCACGGCAACATTAATGTGCGCCTCCTGTATTTTCCCGTCCTCTTTAGCACCTAATCACACCTTATTCAGATCCGCACATCTGTAGTTCATGTATTATGCAGCATTAATTGGTCATTCAATTATCATGAATAAAGACTTGACCGGCCTTTTTAGTGGGTGCTAACACCAGGGGACGACAAGATTGCCACGGCGCTGATCTCTACCAGTATCGACTTGAAATGCAGATCTTCTATTTTGAGAGTTTCATTTGTGTGTCATCATGTCGCTGTGGGATTTGAACATCGCCTTGTGGAGTTTCCTCCCCATGTGCCCTTTGCAGGAATATCAATAACAATATTTGTTGGCACTGGCGTTTATTCCTCCCTTGCTCATCCGTTTCTGCCTGATGCCTTTCTTCACCTTTGCCCCTGTATTGAACTTAATTACAAACACACTGCTGTACGGGGCTGAGAGAATCGAAATGAGCAGCAGAGAAGACAGTTATAGACCATGGGTTGGACTAGTTACATTTGTTCCTAATCCCTACAGAAGGTCTTATCATAGCTGCTTGGTTTGGTCTTCAAAGAAACACCTGTCTTGTCATTATCTTCTCTTCCTTTTGACTCATGATCAACGGTAGCAAGCACTGGGTGGCCACCAATATGGATATGGTGTTGAGCCCTGCCATCTGGGAGATTCTCAGAGTTGAAGCTCTGCGCCTCATTACTGAGGAGGGCAACGTCAGGTGACTGGGGCGCCTGCACAGATTATTTCAACCTGGGCACAGATTCACAGAAGAAAATTGACTGTTTATTGGATACTGTGACAATAGGTCACATGACTGTCATTCAAATGTCTATTATTTAGGGCTGTCAAAGATAAGTGAATTTAAACGTCGCTGATGTGGAATTATTGACAGTGTGTCAATAGATCATGACGACAATAAACAACCCAAGCAACAATAGGAAAGTGATTCTTGGCGCCCCATTTTCTCCTGCCTGCCATTGTGCTCCCAGGTCTTTGTACATATTTGCTGAATACAGCAGGGCTGAGTCAATCCAGAGGAGGCCGGAGAAGCAGGATTAAATCAGGAGAGGCGATTGAATGAGCACAGACAAGGTCACCGAAATCACACTTAGTGAGGTCAGATGTTTATAGCTTCTTGAAAATGGCTCTTTTTTTTTCTTAAAATGTATCCACTGGTCTATCCTGTATCATCTTTTGACCGTTTTTCCACACCTTTTTTCGACATATTTCCTGAAGCTCATTGATGTCTTGTTTAGGTTATTCTATTTAGGTACATGCTGAGAGCCACCGGGCGCTGCATGTCTGTGTCTGTCAGTGGTGTGTGTGAGTGTGTGTGCTGCCATGCTGCAGGGCCAGCGTCTCACAGCAGTGAGACAGAGATGTGACAGTGATGGGTCCTTAGCCTCGGGCCACAGCTGGGGGGCCTGAGACACACCCACGCTTGCTGACCTTCACTGTCAACACTGCAACACACACAGACACGAAGCCCCGCACACAAACACAGAAGTCTGCTTATTTCACAGAAGAAGAAGTCACTAAACATGTGACATTTAGTATCATTTGCACAAAGCACATTGTCGTGACGACATGAGTAAGCCTACACGTCTAGCGCACATCTTGGACATGTGCGTTCATGTTTTCCGATTGCCTTCCTCTTCCATTGCACATTGCAGTGACCTAATTGTTTCTTGTTGGGGGTCAGTGTATGGCTTGTGTCCAATCCACTGTCTCATTAGACGCTCTTTATTTTATTTTATTTTTTTTATGGTCCTGCACTCCATGTTCAGCATCCCGCACGAATACAAAAGAAAACAATTCTGAGTTCATCCGACATGTCACAATGATTCACCACCAGCGTGAACAAGTTGCGCTCTGGATTCTGCTGCGTCTCTCAGATCAACTCCATCTACTCTCTATCATCTTCCCTCACCCTCACTTCAACCCAGCTGTTCCATCACGCGCCCCACGCTAGTGTTGCTTCACTCCACTTTCCACCACGTCACTTTTATTGCTCCCTCAAATTTTTATCACCCCCAAACGCCCCCCATCAGCACTTATTTGTTAGCCAAAATGATGAGGAGCATTTTTTCTGTCCTGAGGATGCTGACTCTATGTGTGCCCCGTTGGATCTGTTCTAAATATTTATGCACTGAGAGGTGAGACTGCAGTTTGGCATGTCGGCTACCTGGTCGTCCTGTCAACTCACTTATCAAACTTCAGCGTGATGTGCTCAAGTAGAGGAAATTATAAATTTAACTTGCACACCAACAATGTTGAACTTTTGAACTGCTGTGCCGCATTTTTCTGGAACTGTTACCGTGCTTCCTTGTTAAAATCTTGCATTTATTTATTCATTTGTTGCATTGCAGTAAACAGTGAAGCTGCAACAGAGATCATGGAATGGGATGATTCTGTTACATCTTCATATTTCTAGCTGCACATATCTTAGTGGGGTCACTCTTCCTGCACCCAATATGCCACATGCTTCTGTGCGTCAACTCAAATACCACACATCAATTGCAATTGGTGTCTCTGGGCTGGTGTGTTAGCAGCACATGACTCCTTTAAACTTGTGAAATCTACCCCGCAAAAAGTGATGTGAACAAACTCAACCAAGGATGATTCAATCAGATGCAATAAGTTTGAAGGCAAATGCAATGAAGTGAAAAAAGTGATGTTTGCAGAAGCAGTTGCAAACTTTTGCCAAGATCGTAAATAGGTAAATAGTTTACTGAACCCTTTCTACGTGTGGACATTCCAGTTTAGTCATCAGATAGCTGTGTTACGTGAGGCTGAATAGTTCAGAGGTGCTAAAATAAGTGTATAAATGTGCTTTATTATTGACGTTCAAATGCAGAGGCAAAAAATATTATGCAATATGATTCAACTCCACTGTGCAGTAAAGCAACTCAAAACAGATAGTTTAACAAGAACTGCTGGTAGAGAAAGTTGCTGGTTTTCTTTGCACTTACATGTAACTTTTCTATTTTTCATCGTTGTGCGAGTGCTATTAATCAGAACAACTAGCACCACCATTATCACCACCGTGTTCCTTCTGATTCAGGACACATAAAAATTGTGGACAGATTTACAGAAACTACAGCTCCACAATGCAATGGACTATTTGACAATTTAATACTCTGCATTTCCCCAGTGTTTTTTCTTTCTTCTTCAGGGAAAATTAAATCTTAACAACGGTTTGTGCAGCCCAGACAAATATAATTCACTTCTGCATAATGTGAAGGGGTGGGCTGGTAATAATAGTCCACAGACAGCATGCACCTACATATATGCGTACAAGTATATTTACAGCTCTGTGTGCCATAAAATAGACACAGTTCAGTGAAGTAAATTCACTTGAGTAAAGGTGACATACAGCCATTGTACTGCTGAGCAAGGTGACTGTCAGCCACACTGAGGCCACACATTATGTAGTGCATTAGTGTATACATGTTGCTCGTGTCCGTGAGTAAATGTGTGTCTGTACGCATGTATTTGCCTGCGCACACACACACTTGCAAGTGTCAGCACACCACAGAACAGTATATCAGGTCCGTACACCCCCATTAGATCTTTGCGATGACATCTGATTTACACAAGCTGTCAGGAGCCCAGGGGGCCCTGGTCTTCCTGGAAGCACCTACACCTTATGGGGAGAAAGGCAGACTCATAGCTCAGGTGCTGAGATAGAACATAACTACATTTCAATTGTTAAACATAATTTACTTCATAATAAATATATATTTTTTTATTTTTTAAATGGTGGCATGCTGTACAAAGTCGTTTTAAAACGTCATCATTTTAAATTATGTACATTGTTATGAACAATTAGAATAGCATAGAAATAGAAAGGTCAATAGAAATGGAGATCAAGATGCTGAGCGAGTTTTTCTTGTTTACTTACGTGATAATATTGGATCATAAGTGTAGTGCCTGCTGTAAGATTGACCTCTTCACCTGACTCTTCTCTACTCTGCCGGATTAAAGTTTTTTTTTTGTCATAAATCTGCATCCATTCATGCAGTGCATAGCTTTGATGGTGGGTGAGCTTGTTTATGTACCTTCGCAGTAAGGATGATTACGTGATGAATGAAGTGGGGGTGAGAGTGGACGGAGAGAAGTTCCAAGGCTAATGCCCGTGGGGATGTGAGACAAACCTGTGTGTGTAATAACCACAGAGGTTAAAATGCAACACCGGCACTGGCGATGGCTGCCAAATATTTTGACATCCACTCCACCTCCTCCGCACAGCTGCTGAGGTTGAGAAAGAGGGGGATGATCTACAGTGTAGAAAGAGAGAGATGGATTAATGTCAGCGTGAGGAGGGAGCGGTAGGGATGTGAGTGTGGGCAACAGAGGTGTTGATGTATAGTCGGTAAGAGCCAGAGAAAGAGAAAGCTGCTCGCCTGTCTGTCTCTCTTGATTTCTTCCTCCCAGCTCACTCTCTGCCTGCAGATGCGTCCACTGTGCTGTTTGTTTCAAGGTTGTTCGAAATGTGAATGATGTGAACTGCCAGTGTGTGGCTTGCTTTGTTTTCCTTCATGAGATCTGAATGCAAAAACCGCCGTATCAGTTGTGGCAGAGAAATGGCAAACAATGTTGATGTTTCAATTTTGTCGTTTTTCATCGCCGCGTCCCTCAGTAAGAGGAAATGATGAACTCTCCCATCATTTGCATTTTGACAATGGACATGATGATTTTTATATAAAGGGCTATCACTATGTACAGTTCAACTGCGCATGACCTCAATGTTAAAAAAGGATAAAATGTCCACCTTTTCATTGAGGTACCCTGTCCAGTTTGAGTCCCACCCAAGCACACTATTGTCGGATCAATATGCAACAAATGCAATGTTCAACTGAATTGTGAGGCCTGCCACGATGTTTTTTGTTTGGCTCCAACAACGGATGAGGAGGGAGAAGTTTGGAGACAAGATTACTAAGATGGTATTTTGGATGAAACTGTGTCAAATAGTGACAATCTTCAAGTGAGTCAGAGTTGGTGTTTCACCTGAGTCGTGCGGGGAGACGCTTCGCTAAATTGTTTTAGATGTCACTTGGTATATGCAGCCACTTATGTGGCTCTCCCCGTCACTGACAGTGCTGTCGAATTCGCAGTGACTGAAACTCCCACGGGAGACACGTTATATACCAGCTGTCACATTGTAGTATACAGAGTAGAAGCGCGCCATCACATGGTTTACCTTAACTCTAAACCCCGCTGGGTTACAGGATATGCCTCAGAAGGCGTAATATACTTCAATTGAAAGTGTCAACATGCAACGCTGGAGGCCGACCTCTGCGTCAACATACGGGACGCAAAGGTCATTTGAAGATAGTCGCTGTAGGACGCCTTGGGCGTGAGAGTGTGTTGACCAAGGAAGACATGCAGAGGAGATGTTGACTAGAGACGATGATCAAACTAGTCTGAATTGCAACGGTAGGAAGTTCGATTGTTATGTTCTGCTAATTTACAGTGTGCTGCCGGTCCCCAGCCTCTGGTCAGGTGACGGAGGGATCGGCGTCTGTGTAGGCGTGGCGGGACACAACAATGGGTGATCACTGAACAAAGAATGACAAATGCAACAGCGGAGAGACTGGTTGCCTTGGTTGGTGGCTATCCACATCTACACTCGAGCTACGATATTTATTAGCAGGTAAAATTGGTACGGGGCGAATCACTGCTATTAAGAGGACATTTTCTGTGTTTGTTGCCCCCATAACCCTTGAGGGGCTGTATATATAGATTTCCTCTCTCATTTTTCTCATTCTGTTGCCTAGGATAAATAACCCCCGTCCCCTTTAGATTAGCTGTGACCTTTCCACCTGCTGTGTGGGCACCCGCTCGGCCCCCTTACAACCCCTAACCCATGATTGCATTGTGAATCCTTCAGAGTAACAAATGTCAACTTCATTGATTGGCCATCTTTGGCCAAAATAACAGACACAGAAAGTGACGGCGGGCGGCAGGCTGCAGTGGCCGGATCCCCGGGCTCCATTGAAAACCTGGGGATTGCAGAGAAAATAGAAAACCTTACTCATTAACTTCAAGTCCACAGCTCCGAGATTTCATGGATTAATCAATGCTAACCTACTTTATCAAAGACACTTATCTTCCATGTACAGAAATCTATGCATGTTGCTGGCCAGAAGGTCGATTGTAGGAAATATTTCACGTCGCCCACCCGCTCGTCTTCTCTCGCTCCGTCCCAACCTGCTACCTTTTTGTCTTTTTCAGTCACTGCGCCTCTTCCTTTTTGCCTAAACGTCCTTGGGATTGGAACGTGTGAGGGGAGGAGAGGCCCATATCAAATAACTTATTGGTTCATTTTGCCCATCCCTTTCCAATAATGTGTAACATTACCAGTGTTATTAGATCGGAGATTAATGGTGCTTGGCCCAGCTCCCTCACTTCAGGATGGGACAGAGGAGGAAATACAACAGAGAAGTCAAGGGAAGGGCTGCATCAGAAAGACTGAACGAAGTGAACGAAAGGCAGAAAAAGTGTACTTTCCCATTTCAATAACATTCACTGCTATCAGTGGTGATGCTCGTCCTTGTCTCCTCACATTCAACATCCAATGGGACTCTCAACCTCAAGCTTCTTGGACAGTCACCAGTCTGTAACCCTAACTGCTGTCTCCAAATTGCTTGGACCAGAGCCACGTCCTCAGAATGCACACCTTATAAATGGTGATGAATTCAACCCAATGATGGAACTGTGCTTCTTCAGGTCTCTTTTAATAATGATTCCAAGATGCCTTTGAGTTTCCTTCTTCCTGCACAAAACACTCCACCATGTTCATAATGCTGTTACTGACTCAAGTCTGCTATATTTTTTGCAAACACAAACATGACATCCTTAAAACCGAATGTGTTGTGCTGCCCTGTTGAATAATAGATTAATGCAAGCTTTTTTAAACAGATGCTTGATGCTCCACAATACGACTTGTGATCATTGCAACTGCACTTTGCTGGTGATGGTTATCACAATTACAATTAATTGTTAACAACCAAATAGACCAAGTTACAACCTTAACTGTTTTGAACAGGTCAGCAAGTAAAATGACAATCTCTTGGCCAGACTTGTGACTTGTGTCATTACCTCTGCTCTAGCTATCATGTAGTGCCTACATTGGAACTGTGAGAATACAAGCTTTTATCCTGAAACGAATTGGTTGATAGTTCAGTCAATGTCATGCATATTCTTTTTGAATTGAACTGCACTCCTCTGCAGATGTATTGGGCTTTCAGAAATTATTTAGACACACTATGAAACCAAAATGATTGAAGCTCTTTGAAACCTTTTTTTTTTGCATTCTTTACACTTAGTTAAAAAAGACATTTTCGACTGACAGACCGCTAGGCCTAAGCTATCTCTATCTGTTTACTACATTTTCAATCTTGCATCCCTCCTTCACACCCCCGCTCTATCTTCCTATCTTCCCGGGTTGCAGCAGCCTTTGATCCTCTTGCCTCACATCAATCAATAGTGACAGCAGTGAGAAGTGAATGAGAACGAAAAGGATGAGTCCTCTTCCAGTGCTTTAGGTGCCGTCTTCTCCGAGTCAGGCCCGGCTGTAATGCGCTCTTTATTTATGCAGGTTTGATCATGTATTTATTAAGCGGCGCAGCTCTCCCACAGTGTACCTGTCTTCCTTCGCCACTATCTCCGAGACCTAAATAGGCGGTACGCAGGGGGCTGTCAACTTCTATGACTCCACCAGGGTCGCAATCCTGTAAACACTGCTGATGCTAACAAACAGACTCAATGGGAATGCCGTCTTATCTCCACCACTGCCGAAATCTACGCGGCTTTTTCAGCTCCGTTCGTATTTCTGCTCCTCTTATGTATTTGCTCGCCTTTAAGCCTACGCCATCCCCTATGCTTCCCCCTATCTGTTGTATGGAGTAATAACCTGCTCATTATTGAATGTAAGAAATATCTACTGAGAGATTATGCCAGATATAAAAAGCTCACAGGTGATGGGAGTCAGAGCCTCTCTGCATCTCTAATGAGGCTGGGGGATTGCAGAGCACGCTCCCCTGAGAGTGAGCCTTCCTGGCTGGCGCTCCACCAGCACCCAGCTCAGCTTTTCAACCCCGACCTGGCTCAGCTCAGCTCAGCCCAGCCTCGGCTCGGCTCAGCTTGACCTTGGTCTGCGTAATGAATGTATTTACCATTCTCTCATCTGCGCCGTCAATCATGGCAGATTAAGCTTCTTTTCTGTTGTCATAGTGCTTGTTGCCCATGGAGGCCTTCGGCTTTTCACAAGCACCAATTCCAGCCTGGGGAAATTAATGTTTTCCACTTGGAGATTGGACTGCAGGTTAACCTGTCAATATTGGCAAGTCTCACTGGCTAATGCAGATGCAAACTCACAGAGAGGGCGAAACACTGAACACACTTTGATTCTCAACTGATCATGTCCAGGGTTTTCCAGGGAATTATTCATTTTGACAGGTAACTGTTGACTTGTATACTCTAAATGATGACAATATAGAGCTCAATATCAATTAACTATTTAACAAGATATATGTTGTCATAAATATATAGTCATAAAACAACCCAAACATGACTGAATTACTGTGACCAGTGTGAAATGAGGTCAGTTATATAATCAGGAACTGCATAAAAAAATATGAAATAATGCCACACTTCTATTAAATATGTAAATTGGAGGTAATAACAGAAAAAAACGTGACACGTCAAACTAAAAATTTCCAATTTAACTTGCCATTCTGGCATGTTTGAACAGGACTCCTCTGAGATTTACTGTGGACAAGTTTAAGAAGCAGAGTGACACTGAGGAGGAGAGCAGAGGGGCGGCAAGAGTCAGAGGAGACAGGGAACATCTTTGCCCACCACAGGAACAGCGAAGGGCGAATGTTTGAATCATTTAAAACTCCAGAGACAGGGATCTGTTACAGTGGCCAATGGCAAAGGGTCTGTCTGCAGAAGCGCTTGGCATGCCGGCGGCCATCACTTCTCCATCTCTGCCATCCATTCCTCCGCTCTCTTTAGCCGAAAACCCAATCGCCACGCTAAAGGGAAATGGCAGGTAACAATATAAAAGAGAGAGATGAGCAAGTGAGTCGCTGTCACACTGTAGTCTCCCTAGAACTTAACCAGATGTTGTGGTCAAGTATTTCTGTCATCATGAAAAGATATGAAACAATATAACAGTCAATCAACAACCTTTATTTAAACAAATACATCTGAACTAAAATATTTTTTATAGGGGAGAACTGGTGTAGACACCTGCTGTAGGTTGGTTAAAAGTTACAACATGCAGCAACAAGAACAGTCATTCAAATCACAATCATCCATTTTTTTCTTCAGTAAACAACTCACGTAATAATTTAGAAGCTTTGCATCAAAGATTTTACTTCAGTAACATGGGCGAACATGGCTTTGTCACACCTCAGTATCTCTTTAGGAGAGGCTTCATCTCGCTAGCGCTGTAGTTAAAAGACAATCTAAAGTGAATCTGCAGTGTAAGAAATTTCTTTTTTCATGTTTAAGACGTGTTTACTTATCTTTCAGTTGATTCAGTTCCGACATTTTTAATTGTCTAAAATGTAGGCCTCCTTTTGTGGAGATACACAGTCAAGAAATGAAGTTGGTCAAGGAAGTAAATAAGGATAGCTCAAGCACTAAATGGAATGGAATGTGTTCTCCTGTGCTCACTTTGGCTGTCGGTTACTGTTTTTTTTAACCTCACTGATTTTCAAACGTCACCTTTAACTGTGAAAGCAAGACAAGTTTACCTTACGTTTCAACTCCGCTATAGGTCAGACACCATTATGTTGATAACTGCCGCGCAACTCACGCGCACAGATTTACTGAGAAATAATCCCTCTGCTGAAACATATCGGTACATGTTTCTACACTTAAATCTCCTCACCCATCCACTTTTGAATACTCTTTCTTTTTCTGTGTTTGAATGAACTTTTTTTTTTTTTTTTGTTATGGATGAAAGAAGTGTCTTTTGTGGGAGGGAAGTAGTTTTAGAACTGGAGACCTTTTTGGAAAAACAAGCATACAAAGGCTACTGATGAAAACAGATGCAAATGTTTACTTGCCTTTCAAATCTTTTTATTTTCAAAACCGATCCTACAGAAACACATTCCCGTATGCATTTATACAGTGCAACCTTTCGTTTTCAGTCAGTGCACGGCGATTTATTCAAATTCGGGTTCCTGGCCCTGAAGTCTTCATTAGGCAGTCTCATAGACGCGGCTGCAAGGTTGCTATCCAGCATGCCAAATGAAGATATGGCCCTCAATTTAGCAACTCAAGGGGGAATGGCACACAAACATGTCCACACAGCAGTGCATGCATGAATAAACACACTTACCGACACACGTGGCACCGTCTTCATTATGCTGACAATCTCAATTACGCTGGTGAATGGGGGAGCACAAGGCCTCATATAAAACACTGGTTCTGTCGACAGACAAGAACAATGATCAATACAACTGGTTACAAGTCCTAAACAGCATTCCTGTTAAGGTTTACTAATAAGAACCGTGGCTCTGAACTCAGAGATGCTGCTCATTATCCTAAAGTTCAAAGTTCAAAAGTCGAGAGAACTGGGAGGCTCTTCACCTGCTGCAACATTCTCAGATCTCAGAATCCAGTGCGTCAACATTTTAAGGCCCTGAAAGACAGTTTTCTTATTTAAACAGGACTCAATCAGATTGTATTGTGGAACTGCTTTGGGAAATGTTTTTCAATAAGTCTGCACATCTGTGGATGCTGAATCAGTGGCAGAGTGATGCTTCCAGTTGATGAAAATGAACCTGACTTAATATTCATCCGTGCTTATCATTATAAGTATTCATGCAAAGGACATCCGAGTGGAGTGTGTTTGATCATCTCACTACAAACACTTCTGGCAGGCAGCTTTGTTCTATCATTCTTTGCCCATTAAACTGTTCATTAAGCAGCAGCCTTCCATCACACGAGGTGTGTGTGTGTTTGTGCGCTTGTGCTGGTGTGTTTACACATGTCGGCCCTGCTGTGTGTAGCAGCACGTGAACTACATGTCACGCGTGCCCAACAAATGATCTGATTCCGGTGAGTGGGATGCAGATCGCTTTCTGTCAAGGTTATTAAATGAAGAAATGAAGGTGAGTGTGTCTCATCCCGACACAAGGACACCAGGGGTGTGTGAAGGGGTGGAGGAATCAGACACCCAGCTGCTACTTCTGAAATTTTAATTAGGACCTCTCTTTAGTTCCCCTCAGTCCCAGACATTGTGGTTGAGTCTTCAGACAATCAGTGGAACTATTTTCACCTTGGACAATGCCTCAGCTGATGAGGTCGCACTGCTGAAGCATCTCCACTTCGAACTCTGTTGGGCGGTGACTGTGAAGTAATGTCAGGGATTTCAACTCCACCATAAAAGCCATTTGTTTTCAGGAGACTGATTCTGGGACTACTTATAATGGTGAAACTAGATCAATCCGTGTGTCAGATGGAAATCATTCAACATGTTTTGGTTCACTAATACAAGTGCAGCCTACAGTGTCCCCTGTTCCACATTTATTCTCAGGCAAATGTGTCAACGTAGTGCTCTTTCGGAAAGAACATATTGAACTAAAAATCTGTTACAGTTAAAACTACTTATTTTGTCCTGCAGTTGAGCTGAAGTTGTGACTTTACCAACTCAACTTTTCAATTTTTGAAGCCCTGGTTGTTTCAGGATGGTGTGCAGTTCATATAACGCAACGTTCCCTTTAGTGTCAGTGCACACACACACACATGCGCTTGACATCTGGCACAACCAGATAAAGTTGTCAAAAGCCTTTGAAACCTTTTGCTTCAGATTAGATATTTCCTCAGACTTTGTGGCTGGCTAAGATCTTTCACTTAAAAGGGAAAGCCGAAAAGAAGAAGAACCAGGTTGGCGGCGAGTCACACAGATTTTAAAAATGTTAGATGGAACTATTTCCAAACATAAATTATTTACGGAGCTTTACGGTTCTGTCCAGACGACCAAATTAGATCCTCCCACACATTTGAGCTTTTAAGATGAGACATAAATAAACGATGCGCTTTGCATGAAAGCTAACTTGGGTTTTTGATAATGAAATCAATGCATCATCAAAGGCCTGGTGTTCATGAATTAGTAATGACAAATAAACATGATTCACAGGCAAACTCTATCCAGACTCAAACATAAAAGATAGCAAGACAGTCCATGGTGAGTCATGAGAGAGCGAAAAAAGTTTGGATTCCCACTCTGCAATGGAGGAGGAGAAAGTGGGGTCGTGAAGCACAAGTGAAGTTTCTCCCACCGTGCACAGGATACTGCTGGACTGGACCTAAGTACTGCCGAGGTTCTGATACGCCACCGCTCTAAGCATGCTATTATTAGCATCTTGTTCTGGTGTCCGGAGCTCAGAGACCCAGTCGACAGGAAGATGCTATCTAAAGTTAGAAGTCATTCCTGTGCAGAAAAGTCATCAGAGCAACACGAGCAGCCACAGCTCAGTTAGATGGCTGAATGTTACAATGAAAAGACACAAGTCATGCCACTCATACGCGTCTGATAAACATACAGACTCTTAAAAAAAATACATACATCTAGATTCTAGTGAGTGACAATTCAGATTTCTGTATCTGCAGGGCAGAATGGAGGTAGCTAGCCTTTCTAACATTAGGTCTCAAAGACTCGCTTTTTTCTCTCCAAGTGATTCATTGAAATCGCCTCAGGAATAGCAAACACATGGCTCTCAGTTATTTGTAGCTGCTCATATTTAGGGTGATTCATCTGAGCAAAAAAAAAAAGTTTTCCCTGCCAGTGTAATTCAGCGTCTGCCTGTATATTAATCTCATTAGGAGAGTTCTATAGGAAGTGGGCGAGGCACGCTCCATTATTTATGGATGTGTAATTATCTAAGGTGTCACAGGCAGGCCACAATTTACAAGACCTCAGTTCTGTATCAGCACAACGGAAGTGGAGGTGATGAAGTGTCCACACCCCCAGACCTGGGCTGTTTTTTCCCCCTCGGCTGCATATTTATTGTAGCTTGGCGGTGTAATATGAGAGCAGTCTTTCAAAGTGCTGCTAAATTGATAATTAGAAAAGTTCAGAATGATTTTGAGAGAAGAAGATTAATGACGCGGACGCAAAGCGAGATGATATTTACATTCATATCACGTCACCGGGATGTAGGAAAGCAATGTGAAAATAAGATGCCAAAAGTGTTGGCAATATGGTTGAAGTCTTTTTGGTTCTCAAGCACCAGTGCCCGCACCACAGTGATACAACAATGGAGCCCATCTCAGTGAGAAAAGGATGTCAGGAATGTCAGTGAAACATTTCTGTATCAGCTCCTGAAAGAAAGAAAAAGTAGCAAGATAAAACTTTTCAGGATGAAAAGTGTATGTGTAATAACATACCTGACTTGATTTATTTTGCGTTTTCTTCACGTATTTAGTCAAAAATAAATTCCTATATAATGGTTTGTATTTTCAAGTCTGTTTTTTTAAATCCAAAATATCAAAAAGACCATATGCTCCTGTTTTAAGAGGAAAAAAAAATCCACTTCTATATAGACAAGAATTTTCACCGTTATTCAAATGTATCTAAATCTATTTTCTTTTAATTATGATATGATAAGAAATCTATAAAAAATGAGAATAAGATAAGACATTACTATAAACTATACCTGAAATATCAGGTATAGTTTATAATGGATGCTCTGACAAACGTTGTGTTCTAAAGCATGGTTAAATGTGTGTTCTGTAAATTCCACCATTTTATTTTATCGTCATTATATAAGATAAGAGTTAGCCACTTTTCAAACTCCCAATAAGATTGCTTTAGGAACTCTGTCACCCCCAAAGTTTCTTGGTGGGGCAGCTCCTAACTATAAAGTAGGTTAATGATTAGTGTAATGTCACGTTCAGGGATATTTTAAAATATATAGTAATAACTTCAGATTGGCACGGCAATTTATCCAGATGTGGTTTGGGGAAAAACATGGACCTTAGTAATATTTTCCATTTTAGGATTGATTTTGGCCACTACATTGGAACAAGGATTTTATTGAAAATAAATAAATAAATACAAAATAATAACATACATATATAAATCATATGTTGAAGCACAGTTACATCCACTGGCTAAATAAAACGATGTTCAAATGACATGTATTGAGATTATGGGAAAGTGCAGAAAAGTTAGTTAGACTTTTCTGTAATGGATGCTGCGATTGCAGTTTGGTTATGTGAGTCCCCCCCCACCACCACCTTGAATAGAGGAGTATGAGTGAATGTGGTCACTGGACTAGATTCAGTTGAAGGGGGTCAGAAGCAGACGCGCAAGTCATCTCAGCCAAGCGTCTTTCTCTCAGGTCCAGCGGTTTCGTATGTGTGTACAGCTTCCACAACAGCTGCTGCAGCGACGATGGGTCATTTACATATAAATGAAAGTTGCCGATCACACACGGCTGACCCCATTTATTTCAGCAGACAGACAGACAGGCAGGCAAGGCAAGAGCCAGCCAGTTGCCGAATTACTCCAAATTACTGCATTTCCATCTTGACACCAGGCCTGTCGGACCTGCAACCGTCATGTGGGATTCCTCTCTGTACAGTCATGTGCAGCGCACCCATCGGCCATGCTTCTGCTGTCACTGTGGTCAAGACAGTTTGTCAACTTTTTTTTTTTCTTTTTTCAACTTCATTTGGGATGAACTCAAAATTAGCTTAGTATCATTTCAGTTTTCTAGATGATACCAGCAGTGATGTAATGTATAAAACAATGTGCTGACTGCTAGTTGTGAATGTGAAACAACAAATACTGAGAATAATAGAATGCTGTGGATTAATGTAAGGCAATTGGTTCTTTCATTTGATGAGGTGGTCGCTAGTTTAGTTTGGACTTCTCTAAAGACAGGATCCTGGCAGCAGCTTTGCTGACCCCCACAGGCATCAACTGCTCACGCTATTTTTTTTTTCATCCTGTATTCTCATTCCAGCAAAGCTGTGTATCCTTCTGCATGTATTCAACCCTGACCTCTACTTGCCTGCTAGCATTTTCATCTCGTAGTATTCCTTCAACATGCAACCCCTCCGCGTTCACACGCACTTCCCCGCGCTGACTGTAGTCTTAAGCACCACAGTACCACACTTGGTTTAACAACATGCCGTAAGACTTCTGGATATTAATGTGACAACTCTGTCCTTTTCCTTGCGGCCACATGTCCAAAAATAGACACGTTCTCTGTGTGCTCCCTGCTAGTTACGTTTTTAGGTTTGTTTGTTTTTTTTATCCCGCCAAAGACATTGATGGACCGAGACAAAGGCGTCAGCGGTGGAGGAGCTTTATCCAGCTGCTGTAGAAGTGACTTATTTGTCTTCCTTCTGTCTCACTCTTGGCTAACCAAGCACGCAGCCTTATTGGTTCATTAAAAGCGCTTTGCCACCACTGCCTGAATCTGGTGTTAGCAAGGAAGGGAAGAACGGAAAGTGCGGAGCAGAGGAAAAGGCTACAGAGTCAAAAGAAGGCGCTCGAATTACTCAAGACTGATGTATTCCGTGAGCATCCTGGTAATCAGTGTTGTTTTTATTTGGGTGAGGCCAGGAAGGGAATCACAAGCTGGCTGACCCCCTGTGATCATTAACAAAATTAATGTAGACAGACGCCGAGCCTGGACCCAAGCGATACAGTCGGGTCCTTATTATTATTCCTATTTACATGGAATTTGTATTCAGATGATGTCAGTTGAAGTGCCCGATGTTCTCTTGCTCTCATAAAATTCAAGGAGTTGTACTCCAGTTCCATCCATCACATGGAGTTTGGCTGTTGTAATGTGTGAACATATTGAAACTGTAGCAACTTCCATGTAGGAAAGAGAGCACCCTGTGTAGGTGTCAATACATGCCAAACGTTATACAATATAATCTTCAAAACATCTTTAGAATTCGGCTAAAAAAGTGAACATAAATGCTTCCTTGCCCAGTAAAAATGTGTTTAGCTAAATTTCCATCAAGTGAGACTAAGTGCAAGAGCCTTTATTTTCTGTTGAGAATCAACAGAATCCTTTTGTTTTCTTTTAAGAACCAAGGATTCATTCTTGGAGTTGCTGATCCCTGTAGCTGTTATTTCTCAGTCCGATGTGAACAGATCCATCTGTATGAGCTGCAGAAAGGCTGATGAAGCACATCCTCTGTAAAAAAAAAAAAAAAAAAAAAGTCATGACAGAGAAATCTAGACAGTCCTCGCCTGATCCCAAACATTTTATAAGCGCTGCAGTTAAGAAAAGAGAAGCGTTTGCTGTCAATTTGCCCCTTGAGTTTATGTTACTGTGACGAACTGAGGTTACCACTTCCAAGTTTTTAATCACTTTAGTCTTTTTTGCTCACGAGAGATCATATTAACTTGTGTAGCTCAGAGGAATCTGTCTGACTCTGGAGGTGCAAACGTGTTCTGCCCTGGTCTCACCTGAAGCGGCCCTGGCCGTGAGATGTCAGCAATGACATTGGGATTCTATTAACGGTTTGAGCGAGGCCCTGGCCTCTTGCCTTGTGGTGAGACCTACCATTGATCTGTCATGGGAGATGTCTGCTCATCTCTCCGATAGGGTTCAATTCCGCCCCTTCCAAAACCAGGTCCGAACCCACTGCTTGAGCACTGCTGTGGGAGCTGAGATGGGGGTGGAGCTCAAGGTCAGCCATGACTTCGGTGAACAGATGAAGACAACAAGGTTTGGTCGACACCGATGATAATGGCCAGTGAAAAGTGAGGTTATTTGTTATCGATTCCCAATGAGGGAAATCACTGGCTCTATAAGGTGCTGTTCATGCTTGGATGATGCCTGCGCTTGAGAGTCGATGTGGGAACAGGAGAATCCTCTCAAGGACACAGCTCAGAAATCAACATCTTTTATTCCCTGGCTCCCTCTTTTCTCCTATTTAGAATGAGTGCATAGTGATCCGTTTCCCCGGCCAACCTCATTTGTATTTTTACTGAATTACCCAGGATGCACAACCTGAACCCACTTAAGCGTGTCACTTAGCGTTTGTTGGAGTTAGCTGAGACAGGACCCTCATCAGGTTTCGATGAGAGCGGCTGTGACTAAGTGGCTACTTGTCATGTTTATTTATTTCATTTTTGCTGAATCCCACATGATGCCTGTGTTTGCTGTCCAAACTAATAAAAGGGAGAACTGGATATAAAATGAGTTTGCGGCATTTCTGAAAGCTTTGATCAAATCGTATTCTTTATTTTAAAAAATAGCACATTTAGGCCAAATTGTATTTTCTTTTTTTTCGCCCAACAGTATTGGTAAATATATTTAAGCTATATAGTTAGATACCTTTTTAGCAATTGAAATATCATTGATAGCAATGAGCTCATTGGGATAGCAGTGGTATTAGTTGCCAAGAACACGCTAGCAAAAGGTGTGTTACCCAAACAGAGTCTGGATTTAATGAGAAGAAAACAGGACAAGGACATGAGCTGGGAGAGAAGCTTGTTGGAGTGGTTGATGAAATTCACAATTCAGATCTGATGTAACAAGAGTGTCCAGATCTTGCTTTACATATACTACAGCAGTAGATAAAGGTTGCAGCCCTTTAACACCAACACCTTTCAGATCTGCCATGTGGACGTTCCACCAACTATGGACCTGCTCCCCAGCAGGTTGCCCAACTTTATTCATCACTACTCGAAAGACAGTTGAAGTCGCTTGGTTGGCTGGAAGCCAGTGGAAAACTTAAAGAAGTGTACTGCAACTTGACTTTTGGATAAAGATTTCTTCAGAATAGACCTCTCTTCGTGTTTTTGGTAGCGTCTTGGCTTGACATTGACATTAGCTGGAGTACTAAGAAGAGTTAGGGATAAGAGACATGACGATAAATGAACCCCACGACTATCAGGAAACTTCAAGTTTCTGCAGATCCTTGTTGAGCTTCAGGGGAAAGCTTCATTGTGATTTGTCTCAACACTTTTTGATTTGCATCCAGTGAGACAATATTTAAGAGAGGGGGTGTCGGAGAGAGGTTTCCACGTGTGATTTAATACTTCTAGGACAGAGAATTGCACTGGTGCTGCTCCACTGTGCAGTGGCAGCAAGACACTTCCTGGCGCTGCTCCATTTCATATGTATGAAAATCTCTCACAGATCCATGATATACATTATAGATGAGGGCTCCCCGTTCTGCACTTCAGTCACTGGAAGAGAATTTTCCATGATACGCAACCACGCACCGCCCTCACTGCCGCCCACATCCATCCGGCTGAACATTTGCTCTCATCCCATTCTCCATTCACTCCTCCGTCCAGATGCCCTCCCATTGGAGCTTTGTTTCATCCCTAACCCACTCCCTTTCATCCCTTTCCAGCCTTTTGGTCTCTTATCATTTCATCCGCCCATAAGTCAAATCACATCTTCCCCCTCCCCCCATGCCGTTGAGCTGTAGAGTGAGAAACGTGGCGGGCTGGGGGAGCCTGCTGTTCCTCCCCCTGCAGTGCCACCAGTCGTTGATTTGTATCCTCCGGTTCTGTATTGATTTTGTTTAAAACAAGGGAAAAGTACAAGAAGAATGAGGTGCCGGCAGTGACAAGAAAAAAAAAAAAAAAAAAAGGAGCGGAGGTGCAGGACAAGTTGGGGAGTGAAGGGAAAGTGCTTCAATGGCGCTGATCTATGATTTGGATACTTGTTGAGGTCATTCCCTGCTTGAGTAACAATGAAATTTGCTTTGAAAACAAAGCAAATTTGTTAAAGTAAGCGGACATATATTTTGTTCCGATTAGATTATATTAGATTAGAGATAACATTTGTTTCATCTTTCAGTTAAGAGGTAATGGAATGAAGTAAATGTATTTATACATGATGTACCATATATATCAAAATCAATGAAAATACTGAGTTAAAGTGATTCAGTTTATTTTTTTAACTTGTAGATTACAGTAATTACTGATATTATAAATCTAAAAAAAAAATAGAATTAAAGGCTCCAACCTTTTTTAAGCCTGAATAATGCGCTAAAGTCAGATTCAGGGGCACATAGTCATCTCTAGATTCTTTATAAATGACATATTAAAATACTTATTGCTTAAAATGATAGCTGGAGACCTTTTTATATTGAAGAAACTAGACCATGTTTGTACTTACTGTAGGTTCGACTCAATCCCAGTGGGGATTCACTCAATCCTTTCGTGTTCTCCTGTGAGTTTGTCAAGACTATAACCCTGAACTGTGAGGCAGACCAAATGGTCAAAGCTTCAGTTCCGTGAGTGGATCTATGGCGGGGCATCCCATCTATAGCCGGTACAGTTTCTGCCCTAAAATGATTCTCTGCTTAGTTCAATCTAAGTTGTGTGCAGAATAATCGATCCTCCCATTAATTCTACTTAGCTGAGCCTCGGAGTACAAGCCTGGGCTCGACTGGTCCACCAAGGCCGGCGCTGCTGAATGCCTGACCTTTACATGGCTCAGGCTGCCATTGATTTTCAGCAGGACTTATTTCATGAACTGGGGTTTGGGACAGGCCTCAGAGATGAAGATGAACTACGAGGCTTTCCATTTCATCTGCACTCTTCTCCCTTATTCCATCTCGGCTCTTGCTTTCTCATAAGTACTGCACAACGTATTGACTGAGGAACATGCGTGACCTCATGACTTAGAAGCTCTTCCATGTTCTGTAAGTGAGGTGTTGGTGCGTGTTCACTTTATATCGCTGCTCCACTGTCTGTAAATGTGTGTTCCTGTCCCTGCTTGAGTGTCAGTAGGCTTTTTTGTTAAGTGCTTTAGGGTGGCTCTCTTTGTGACACGGCCCTGTGATATTTTCACTTAGGGAGTAATGCAAAGCAGGGAGTGTGAACACGCCATTAGAGCTGCCTGGACTGCACTCTGAGTCAAAGAATGGGGGGGAAAGAGAGAGCACTGACGTCATGACTGCAGTGGTAGCTGTTGGGCTAGATGAAAGCAAATGTCATATTTTAGATTTAAAGCTGCACTGATATGTTTCTGCTTTCTCTGAGGTCTGGCAAGGGCAAGTGAATCAAAATGAAAGAGGAAGAAAAGACTCATAAGTGAGTCAACTTTACAGCAGCTGATGATTAAAAACGCAGTACTTGGCTAGTGAGAATGTGTACTTTTTCCTAGTGTCAGTGGCAAGTAAGTACCATAAAAAGCATGAGTAACAAGAGATGAGTGAGTGGCTGAAGCATAAAAAGTGGTTTGGAACCAGGTCGGCCGTTCCATCGAGTGGCACTACAATAATATGCTTTGCTGATTTTATTGTTATTGTCATACCTTTTAAACAGTTTGGTCCTCCCCATACAGGAGTGCACTGGTTCAAGCATCTGGTCTGTCAGACTTTGTACTTGACTGGTACTTTCCCTGCACTCACATGGTCCTGGTTCTGCTCAGAGTGTGGGCTTCAAGGTTGATGCCTCAATAACAAGTATTGTATCGTAACAAGTCTTTTTTTTCTCCGTGCCAATGAAGTTTTTGAAAAGCAGAACCGTTCGTGGACCCCTCTTTTTTTATTTGTTTGCCACATTGGCTTGTATAACGCTGAAATATTGCTGTTCCGCTTGTACAAACTGGATTTAAAAACCTCTGTCTCCTTGAAGGGCAGCAGATTTATTGTGTATGTTTTTCAAATTAATGACATAAGGCAGCGCAGAACTCTCAAGGGACTTTCCCAATTGCCATTCCATGCTTGTGTACGACTCAGTCTGCTTCCAGCAGAGTCTAAAATCGAGCGAGTTGACGGAAATGTACCGTTAACTTTCTGAGTGAAGGTCCCCCCGACACACTCTTGAACTTCATTTGATGAATGCGTTGAGATGAGCATCATTAAAATGAATATATTAATAAATAATGAAACCATGGGAGGGGGTGGAGGAGCAGGAGGGTCTGAGTGTGTTTGAGTTGGAGTTCACTCAAAGTGCAGTGAGAATTTCATTCCCTCCATCACGCTGTCTTTTTCTGATCTGGATTATCTGTGTTTCAGTGACTGATAACTGTATAATACTGTCAGCTCCAGGCAACACTTCAAAAGACACATCTGGAAAAATTGTAAGCTATTTTATAGCCTTCTTTTCCCTGTACTGTTGTGGATCAATTTTGTTTCCCCTGGATGTCAGTCAAGTGAGGATGACAAGTTTGTGTGATCACACACAAACTTTGCTCTTCATTGTCTCTTTCTGGGATTAGTAGCTTGGACACAGCTGTACAGTATAAACATATAAACAATGCTGTTTATTGTTTTGAACAATAGAAACGTTTCCTCCTGAAAATGACTGCCAAGTGGGTCAATAAATAATAATTAAGACATGAGTGTTTACTGACCCGCTTAGCTGAAACTTTTATTCTTGCCAGTCCAGAAAGAGGGGCAGCAGGGAAGGTGAAACCAAAAAGTCTTTCAAGTACTGAGGGTAGTGACGGTGCAGTGGCTTTTGGGGATTCATGCTGGGCCTGGAAGTGAAGGTTCTGGGCGCGGGGTCAATGCAGGTGGGTCGGGAGTGATCTGAATGCAGTCTGACGTTGGCAGGTGGAGGGGTGGGGGCCGTTGTGGTCCTCATGAGTGGAGTCATGACATCGTTTTATTTAAATATTTTTCCAAGTGGCTATATTTACCCTGCGTATGTGTGTTGTCAAAATGAAACTGACTTAAACCTCCTTTCTTGTCACGAGGTCATCACCATCATCACTCGCTCCCATGTAAATGTGAGAATGAAAACAGTGAATGAAGGTAGAGCATTTTTATTTTTTTGAGGATTTCCTCGCCACACGGTCCGCCAACTTGTAACACCGAAATGGAAAACAGGGGAGTGCTCCAAGGAGCAACAGACTCTTCCTCCGAGGAGCCTTCCTGTTATCCCATCTGGGCCGCCGTCTTTGCCAGATTCACACCTCATAAGCTGATGGTCGGTGTCCACTTCAGAGGGAGAGACCTCATGACTGCTCAGTTGGTAATTGCTCACCTTTCTCTCCCTCTCGCCTGTGTGCCAATTTACATGCATCTAAATAAAAACCATCGAGCTTATCTTTTCAGACACGAGTATATGTTTCTGTCCTCTTGTGGTTAAGGGTTTCACTTTAAACTACTGCCACTAAGTTTGTCCTCAAACATTGAATTCAATTGAAAATCTCCTGCAATACATGGCAGGTAGATGCTAGATCGAGTGAACTGTAAACCTAAGCCTAACCTAACTAAGGTTCTTATATAAGCTCCTAAATTGCTACATCAAGTAACAATGTTTTATTCCAATGCTTGCTGGTGCTGCAGCCATGCCATTCAAGCGTTGCTGGTGTTCACCTGATTGAACCTGTGTTCCTGTACCTGCATTCAAGTCATACCATGTTTCAAGAATGTGAGGCCAGAATTGAATTTAACCCTGTGCTGGATTATTACTGCGACCTGCATTAAAGCCAAAGTAGATGAATGCATGTTTGACACCAACATCAGTGAATGAAAATGAATGAAGTCACTTACAAGGTAATGTTTTGTCCCAGTTGAATAATAAAAGCCACTTCTTCAGTCAAGGTTATAAAAGTAAATAACACACAAAAAAGACTCCAGTTCATTCCGACGATTCCTGGTCAACTGTTCCAAGCAGATAACGGATGAATGATGAATCCTTTGTTTCACCTGGCATGGTTCTATGGTGCGAGCGCTGTTGTTGTTGAGGCCATCTGTCAATCGGGTAAACGCATACATGTTTTAATGTTGCTGCTGTAATTTGAAATGAGTTACCACCCTGCAGCGGCAACAGTCCTCCGTGATAAACACCAGATAATATTTCCCTAACATGGCATGAGAACTCGGGGCAGCGAGCTCAGCTGTGTTGTGGTGTTGATGCCAGGCGGGGTGTTCACACAGCTGATGACCGCGCAAGGAATTAGGGGCTGAAAAGACAAAGTGATGAGGGCAGCATCTGTATGACCGCAGTAGCTGTAGTACGGACTGTTGCTGTATATGAAACCACTTCCTGCTGATAACAACAATGTTGACAAATGGCAGTTGAGCTTGATAGACATATCACAATGAGCCAATTAAAATGAATGAAGATCGCTATTATAGTGTTTTACGTGCCTCAGATGGCTGAAATGATTCATTTTCGTGATCCACCATTGAATCGGTTGGGTGAGTTTGAAGGGCTTTTAAAGCAAAATAGTCAAAATGCTCCATGAAAAGAACTCCTAGGGAACTTTTAAGGAAGTAACTCAACCAAGTCTGTTTCAGTCTTTAACGTGACACATTGAATTTTCTATTGACATTCAATCTTTGGTCAGAGGTTGTTTATAAACGCTTGTGTGAAGACAGACAGAACTTTAAACATCTGAGCTGGCAGTAAAGCAACACTTTCACACAGCTCTGCTCCCACAGTCACCACCACTAACACTCACGGTTAAAGTAAGCAAATGTAGACATCAATAGACGGCGTCCAAACCACATCCAGTCTTTCCCCGTTAACTCTGCTTGTGAAATAATCCACCCAAGGCCCCGCAATGAGGAGTGGGTGTTAGCAGAAACACTTCCAATGTGTTTTCCACTCCAGCGCGTCTTGTTCTCATGTTGTCTTTGTGTGTTTGCCGCAGATTGGTCGAAACGGTGAGAGATCAAGTTGGTGTGTTGCTCAGCTGACCCTCAGGTTCTTTCTGGCTCAAGGTTGAACTAAAATAGAGGGGAGGAAATACTGTAAAAATCCCGAACCAGTTTGAGCCTTGTAGCATACGTGCGCGTGTCTAGTTTGAAACTATCCAAGTGGGGTATGCGGATGGTGGTTTAGTCGTGTGCAGGTGTATCTTTTACACCTCGACAACAGAGTGCCTTAGTCATATTTCTAGACTCTTTTCTAGCCTTCCTCTGAAATCAGATTTTTATTGTATTAAATGAAAAACTTTCTCCTGCTGTGTCAGACAGATGAGGAGAGAAAGGCAGAGAATACTCACGGCATGAAGACAGGCCTGTCTCCTTTGTTTGTTGCCGAATGCTCTTATAGACAAGTGGGGATTTTCTCCAAGTGTCAGGATGAAACATAAGCTGGATTTTCAGCCAAGGCTGCTGTGATAGAAGAGTGATGGAACCAGCAGAAATCGCAGGTGACCGTGTGTGTGCATGTTTTTGCCTGTGCTTGAGTGTGAGGATTTGACGGCAATGAAGCGCTGAGCAGATGGACCACGCAGTCTGGTCCTTTTGCGTCCTGCGAGCTTTGAATCTGAGGACGGGGATGGATGTAATCTAGCACACACAAACAAAGGATTCTCATTGAGAAGACTCTATACACACACGTTTGTTTGTCAAGCTTTTGCATTTTAAGAATCTGAAGCTCTGATCTTGGAACCGACCCACGTGACACAAGCCCATTTCATGTTGTGATCAAGTTCCACCGCTGCCATCCAGTCGTCTTAAAAGCCAAGTCTTAAAAGAGTACTCCTGAGGCATCTACAGTACTGCATTCAACCATCATTTTTATTGTTATACCGTCTTAAAAAATGTAACAAAGGTACGTTTAAGTCATTACATGTCATTTTTGGAAAAATGATGAATTTAAAATGCTCTGTTTTCACATATTAAGTACCATTCACTGATTAAAAGGGGAAAAAACAACCAACAAACAAAACAGATAAATAAAATGGTGTCTAGTTTAGTCCCTGTGCTTGGTCCCTCTCCCCCACCTTCCCCTCTGCTCTTACAATCTTCCTCCCCCCTTCGGAGAAAAAAGTGCAAGTGAGGGTAAATTTGTAATAGGTAATCATACTGTGTTGGATGCCAACCGGTGGTCTGGAGGCCATTAAAGAAACGTCAACTCGGCATAGGTAGGCCACGAATTATGAGTCAGTGGGCAGGCTACATATCTTGGCTTCTATTGGTCAGGGCAGCCGGCCGTAATCTGTCACAATCCGGGAGTTGCTGTGACAGCAGTGGGAGCATTCTGGGCTCAACTCAGAGGGTAACAGAATCATAGAGCACAGAATCGTGTCTGTGTGTGTGTGTGAGCGAGTTCATGTTTCAACACATGCTAAGAGAAGAGTGGCCACTAACTGAAAGACGTGATGTTATTTTCATGAAACAGACTTATGGTTATCCTTCATCCAAAAGTGCCCAGTGGTGTGTGCGACCAAGACCTTGTTTGTTATCAGTTATAACACACATTGATGGAGACCAGTGACTGAAAAAAACATTGCTACATTATTTCTTTTTCATTTGACACCAGTTTAGCTTCAGACATTTGAGTTATGTAACCAAGATATCGAGTAGCTAAATCTTAATGTCAGATGACAAATGTCAAAAGGCAGAGAAGGTTTTTAAGTTCTGTCAAGATGATCAGACTTGCTGGGTGAAAACACGTGGACACTCACCTGCTGACTGTACTGACAATTTAGTCAGCAAGGTTGGTAATTTGGGTCTATACGACACACCATGTGGCCATGATTATATTTGACCATCCATGGAAATTGTCACATTTGTTGCATGCACACGTGAAAAATAGTAGCACTGAACAAGCATAGTGCTCTGAAATTAACATTTGTCAGATTTCCAGTCACTTCCATTATGAAAAGAAGAATAAAGCCTCAGCTGATGAAAAAAAAAACGTGCAGATCACGTCACATGCAGCGATGCGATGGCATGTCGGGTGTGGGTTCTGTGATATTCCACATCATTACTAACCGTTGTGCAGGACATAATCTTCAAAGCAAATCTGACGGCAGTAGTTGATAGGAAACATGCTGTCAGTGCGTAAGGGCACCTTTAAGCAGCAAAGCCTCTCACAACTCCACATCTGTAAGTCTGTCACGGAACATCTCCTTTTCCATTTCATTACTTCCAGCTCATTCAGGACCCTCACTGTGATGCACGCTGGGAGTGGCATGATGTTGCCCTTCTAAAGCCACTGCGTTGCCGCTATCGTCATGATCTTATCTGTCTAAGGAAACTTCCTCAAAATGAAGTGAAGAGCCCAGACCGCATCAAGCAGCGAGCAGAATGGGAAAAAGGTTGGCATGTGTGCCAATGTGTGTTTGTGTGTGTGAGCCCACCAAAAGATTAAGCCCCTGGTGTGGCGAGGAGATAAGATCTGTTCGATATGTTGGTATATGCAACAGAGATGCAAAACCAGAGAGGGTGAGATATAAAGCCTGATGAAGCCTGTTCCAGCCTTTGTTGACACAGATTTACAAAGACCCCCCTCTAGCCTCATGCGTTACAGTAACACAATGTCAATAAATCTCTGCACAGCCAGGCCAAAGATGTCTGGTAGTGATGTCCTTTCCTTGACAACCAGAGAGAGGATCCTTAGTCAGGAAATAAAGAGAGTGGATAACGTAGTACTTTACCTATGCTCAGTATTGTTTTGTGTGAGCGTTTAAAGTATATTTGTGCAGAACAACAGTTTGCAATTGTAGGTAACATCTATATGGAAAATAAGGATTGAAGTCCTGGTCCTTCTTTGGGCAAAGAGTTTATCACAGCCCGCGCAGCATTTACAGGAGTGGTGTGTGGTGTGTTTGGTAGCTGGTGATGGATGGTACAAGGCTTGCATGCAGTGTAGCCACACATCACAGCAGAGGTTTTAGCTTCTCAAACGCGGATTTGGCATCTTTAAATCAGCCCAAAAATATTTTAAGCATTTGCATGTATATGTGTTTGAACAAAGTTGTACAGCGAGATCATTACTCACAACTGTCATTTATTATATCTGTATATACTGTTACTGCTGTGCCACAATATTGACTTATTTTATGCCCAACATCCCTAAATCACAGTCAATCCTAACTTATTTGTGACATTCTTTTTTTTACCCAATACATACCAGGATCATTGATGCACTTTCAGAGTGCATTTAACCTCCATCAGTTTTATCAATGACGACCAGTTGCAGGATGTGATCCATACCTCTGCACTTGCGTGGTTCCATCACCTGCTAGTAACTGATGCCAAGGTAGCTTGTTCAGTAGCCGCCTTCCCAGTAGATTCATCTTTACCTGTACTCGTCAGCTTCTTTAGGTTTTCTCTTCTTGATCCTTTTCTTCCTTCTCCGTCAGCTTCTTACTTCTCTCCCTCTCTTCTGCTTTTTATCTCACGGACGGCGAGCCACAGGCTCAGTACGACAGGATTTAAGCCTTGGCTCTGTATGGCTATCTCTCTTCAGGATTGCACACAGCGCCTGTCACCCACGTATCCATGGCACGAATGGCTTCTTACTCTGACATGACAGCTGGTACAGTCATGTACTCCATAAAAGAGGACCGCCAAATGCATGCAGTGCCTGCATGATTGACACAGGCAGCAACAATGCGGCAGTCACTTTAATTATGTTACATGTTCAACTACGATTTCTACATTTTGTTCGATTTCAGCTGAACATGGCGAGGTCACTGGGCTTTGGAGCCATGTGGGTGTGGGAGGGGCATGTGAGTGTTCTTCCCTGGACCACCTACCCTGAGATTGAGCCAAGATCAAGACAAAAGCATACCAACACCCATGACAAGGACTGAGGAGGGGCCAGACCCAGATCGACTTTGAATACACAACATATAAGCACTGGTGTATGTCATATGACAATAGGTTTATTTCTCACACACCGGATAAGGCCCCCTTGAATACAATAGAATCTCTAGTCATTGCTTTCAAAACAGTTGAGTGCTGTCATGAGTGATGAGGCTCCTCATGAATCCAATCTTGGAAAAATTGAGAGCTAAAATGTGTTCATCGATAATGTGAAAAATGTTCTAAAGCACCAAAGAACATGTGCTCACAGGGAAAAAAATCTTAGGCTCTGTTCCATTTCTCACCCGAACACTAGCACTTGGTTTTGAGCGCCCTCCACGATGAAGTGCCCTCCGACGACCAAGTGAAGTGACTGACGTCCCTAAGAATTGGGACGACACTTCATGACGTCACACGTAAAGACAACGTGTCATTGGCTGCCGTGGTGTATTTTGTTTCCTGTATATCGAGTGTTGGAGACGTTTTGTAAATGCCAGCTCCAACGTATTTGCAACCTCTTGCATCAGCGCTGATAATCTCACTTGGTTTAATGAACCAACGGAGAAGAAATGGGCAGCTGAAGCCGCCTTCGCCGCTACGTTGCGCTGCTAGATCTGTTAGCGGTATGACGATGTTAACGTTAGCCTGGAGACATAAAAACATACTGTTGTACATACATATTGTATTGTTCATGTTGTCGGACACGGAAGGACATTTGGGTGGCTAACGTGTTATACCAGAGAAAGTAAACAAACGGAAGAGTAGTCCTCAGTGCTAAAATGTCCCTGTTGTCCTATCCAGCGTTGGTTTTAAATACGTATAAGTACTTTGGTATCCTGGAAATCTATCCACACTTCATATTTCCACTCCGTTTCAAGTCAGCTCCAGTGTCCCCTCGGTTTGAAGGGATCATTTCAAGTGGTGAGTGCCCTTGGTTTTAGGACTATTGGGACACACTCCACTTACACATGAACGCGTGTTGGGGTCAAAAACAAGTGTTAGGGTGAGAAATGGGACACTGCCTTATTGATCACATTACTGTTGCGTTTAGAGCTCTTCTATTTCCCGCTTCACTATGATGGGTATGTAGAGTGCGCTATTGTGGAGATTTCATTGGTCGCATTATAACTCTGGAATTTTTGAATGAAACAAAATCACAGCAGCAGGGGTCTTGACTGACAAAAAACTCCTCAGTCCGACTCAAACCAAGACCGAGAGGAAGTGCAATCAATTTGAACCTTGAAAATGTGATCTTGAGACAGAAACGGGTCTTGAGTACTACAATGCTTGGCAGTGTGGCATAAACTGTGGTGTAGATGCTATATACTGTACCATAGTCTCCATGTACCATGTATGTTATTATTGTTGATGATATTATTTGTAATTCCACAGCAACACTTATAGATAAACCTTACATTATACACTATGTTAAAGAAATACTTGTGAAGTACCGTATACTCTTAGTTTCATCTTGAATGTGTATTATATTCTAATATTGTTGCATAGTTATGCGACCAATGAGATGAGATCATAATATCATAGAGAGATCATAATAGAGTTAAGGAAATACCTAACCCGCTTTGGTTGGACTGAAGTTTGTGAATCTTCAGTACTTTGTACTTTGAGAAGCGTTTCGTGTCATGCATCTCTGTCTGCTGAGTCATGTCGCCTCATAAACAAGGTGTTTTTGACGAGTGACATTCACCTTCATGAAATCTTGATGAGCGCTGAGCTCTGCTGTTTATCTGATGACGGCAGTAGTAGTGAGACAACTGGTCCACCACTTTCGTGAGGCTCAGATAGACTTTCAAATCCTCCCTCTGTTGATGGTTTCCCAGCTTTTTTTTTTTTTTCTTTTACCCTCACTTCATGAGAATAGCAAGGAAACTGAAATGGTGAATGCTAACAGAAGGTTTAATCCCAGATGGTTTCTTGTTCTTTATCACTTTATACCCAATTCGTTCAAAAAAAAAAAAAAAAAAAAGGTTTGATAAAAATGCCCATTGAAAATTGCACTTGAAAACAAAATATATTTGACTTTGCAGGTGACCTTTTTTACTCTATAGATGTTCGTGACTAGCTGAGGTCTGCAGGTGTCTCTTGGTCGGTGTCAGCGCTTTTGGCTTTAAATCCTGTTGGTACTGATAGGAATCCCAGAGCAGATAGTCACTTTCAACATCTCCTCAGCGCTGACTGAAGCTTCTTATCAAGACCACCACACTATTGCCGCCAGCAGTTTTCACATCTGGCTTTATATGGACTCATTGGCACAAACATGCACAGGCATATTATTAAGTAAATAGTTTTATCTACACGCTCAGACAGCATTACATATAAACTTACGAGAGCATGAAAAATGTACATTTTATTTTATTTCTGCTTTTGGCATTTCCCACCAAGGTTTGCCGCGGGAGTCAGTTTCCTCCTCCTTATCCTTTTGAATGTTTCTTTATTTCTGCAGTCATTGCACTCCTTGATGTAATGACTTGAATAAAGACAGAATGTTTTCAGTGATGGTCTCAACCAGATAACCTGACCACATGACAAAGCCACTGCTACTGCCACTGCTCAAAGGTTCCTTGATGCCGATACAAAGCTGAATAACCACTCACATGGTATAGAACCCGCTGGCTCTTAAGATCAAAGCAATGGAGGCTTTATCTTATGAAAGTGGAATTAACTATGTCCAAGATCAATCATTTTGATGGCTGTGAATTACTACCTCACTGTAAATCCTGATTTCTTTCCACCCCGCCTCCTCCATGCAGACACTCAACACAGAGGTTTAGATTACATTAGATTAGATTTACAGACATTTAATCAGCTAAAGCTTCACTTCCTGAATGCTCATGTTTTGAACATGCGTCCGGTAGAGATCCACAACTAACGTTTTTATATAGGTTGGTTAAAATGTTGTGTACTTCATGACATGAGTGTTTATGAGTAACTCATGACATCAGTTTGGTGTGTGAGCCAAAGATTCCTTCTCTGTTTAAGGATCAGGATGAACAGCTCTTAATATTGAACCATGTGGAGCTCTGCAAGAGACTCTAAATACCTGAAGAATATGAAGTCAATAACTTCCATCAGGGTGATAGCTGAAGTCTGTATATCCACCCCTTTGTCTTAAACCTGGATTTCCTTGTTTTTAGCTGCTCCGAAGGAAAGCATCTGCTCAATGTAGAACCCAACTTTACTGAGGTACTGAGTTACCGAGGTATGATATTGCCCATAAAAACCTTTCTCCCTCCGGAGAGGTGTGACATTTGGACTCATCCATTGGTATCGCATTCCAGACGAAGAATAGCCCAACATCCGTCTTGAAGGCTATCTTTCAAAACAGAGACAAACCAACAGGCTGTTTATTCCGGGCCCATTGCACACTACATTATGTACTGTCGGCCCGAGGGTTCTAATCTCAGGCTTCATATAAAACAGCAGAATACCAGCGCTAAGAGCTTTAATTCAACTGACTGCAGGCTTAGCTGAACAAATGAGCCGACTCAATGGAAACATATGGAACTATAGATTTCAGAAGACCTCGCAGCAGCACAGATGTGAGTCATCAGAGAGCTGGTTAGGGTCACAACGTCCACTTCACACCCACGTCAAGTTAGTGACATTTGAGTGAGCCGATCAACATCCTGAACCTTTGAGAACATCAACTGTTGAATCGCACCTTGTGATCACTGGGTGCATGCCATCTCTGGTTTACATTTTGGGGGAGGTACTGCGTGTTACCATGACCACACCATTACCAATACAGTTTGTTTTACCATTAAAAGCCAGGTTGCAGTTTTTAGGGTTAGGGAAGTTGTTGAACCGTCCCGTTGTGACCCAGGCAGAGGCAGTCAGAGTCACACAATAAATATATTCCCTTTATACCTGCATTTGCCCGTGTCTTTGTGCCTCTCCAAAGCAATCATGCAGATCAGCCAGCTAAATAAAAGTGTATGAATGAATAAAAAAAATCTGATTTTGTTTGTTCTCGGTTTAAAGAAAGGGTAGCCATGTTGTTAGTAAAAGGACTGTTACCATAATGAGTCCCCCTCGGACAGATAAATGAGGATGTTGGAGGAACTAGCGCCCACATGCTGACTCCCTGCAGACACTCCTGAGATCATAGCATGCTATGTTTGCCACAAACACAGATCCATCCTCCACCATTTATATATTTGCACAAGAACTAAGCAGCGGGGTGGTGCTTTTTGTCCATCTGACCCCACGACGAAGAGAGATTTCCTGTGGGGTCGCTGTCTTGTGGATGTTTTTCTCTGACTTCATCTGTTTCAGCCCGAAGTAGCTTTGAACTTGCGTGTTGCATTTGATGCTTTAATCTGTCTGAACATGCGGTGGTGCAGTTCGCCCGGTGGCTCGACATTAGCATACTGTACTCGCTGCTCTGCTCCTACTGACGGAAGAGAAACGAGCAGCTTAATCCTCCACTTTCACGGGCGTAAAACCCCTCTCTGTTTTCCCTCAAAGACTCTGCGGCTGCTAGTTATTATTTACGATGGGGTGAATTTATGGAATAATTTTGGTCAGGAAGGTTATTCACTTCCTCAAGGTGAAAATGGTTACATTTAGCACTTAATGAATCGGGCCCGGGTCTCTCCCTCATATATCAGCATGTTATTAAGACATTTTAAAATCCCATTATGGTGTTTCTCCTTGAACATGTCATGCTTTTATTGCACTGCTCTGTCTTTAAAACTGACCTTTTCAGATCTGCTGAAAGGAACAGAAAAGGATTCATGATTGGGAAGTCAAAAAAAAAAAAAAAAAAAATCAGTCCAATTTTTCATTCATTCATCCTCATCTGCTGCTGAGTCAAGGTCGGGGGTTTTCTCTACTTCTCTCTCATTGATTAACTTACTCAAAATTAATATTTACTGAATGGTTATCAACAAAGATCATCGACTGAAAAAAAAAAGTAATACGGTTGCTATTAATACATTCTTTTGTTTACAAAAAAGTGTGAAAACCATGGTCCATTTGGCCCCACTAAGGGAGAGGTGGGGGGAAGTTTGGGGTAAAGAGGAAAACAATAATATCTGCTACTCCTGAAACAAAGTGCACTCCATCAAAAATACACACCACCATGTGTTGAATCGACACCTGTGACTGTGACACATCTGCTTGTGATCTTCCCTCTGAATAAAGCATGCAGCACAGATACCTAAGAAATGACAGGCGAAAGACACAGGTACAGCTTTCCCAACGATAAAGTGTGGTGACATTGTGGGCTTCAATACGGCATCAAACAAAATCCAAGCTGCAATTGGGAACAAAGGAGAGCGTGACACAAAGACGGTGATGACAGAGTCGTCTAATCCCAGCAATGCCATTCTTATCAGGGTCCAGTGGATTAGAGTGAGCCTCCTAACCAGCGAATCCTTCCCCGCCAGACGCTCTCCACAGACTGAGGGCCTGGGATCAATAGACCCACATTGATCTCTTTTCCTCCTGTGGCTGGATTCATTTTTAGAAGGGCTGCCTCGACCCCTCTCATATGTAGCGACGCACCGTCCGGGACTTTAAGACGCACAAATCCTCTGTGAATGACAACCAGCCTTGTTTTGTTTACAATAAATAACAGTGATGGGAAATGTGAGGAGCTTGATGGGAGGTTTTGATCTGCTTAGTGGTGCAGTTATTATTTATTAGAGAAGCAAGATTGACATGGCTGAGGTGCTCAGGTTAAGCCGCCTCCACTAATTCATCTTTGTCTTTCCTTTTCCAGATGACTCGGCCCATCCAGGTGAAACCGGCTGACAGCGAGAGTCGTGGAGGTAGCTGTCTTGTTTTTGGCATATGAAATGATTTACAAAGGCAGGGTGATGTGATCCTTCTGACCTTAAAAGGGTTTCATACTAAGACAGGGTGAGGTCACCCATCTGATCCCATGTGACCCTGGCTTTGATTTTTTTTCCCCCCAGTCTTAATTGATAAGTAGGCAAATATGCTAAGCAGACATGGACAATGTGCAGCCTGGGGGCAACTTGATCTCCTTCAAAAATAGTATTTATTCCACAACAACGTTTTGTTATTTTGATGGTTTTGTCCTTATCCTTGTTTGACATGTTTGAAAATATTCCTTTTGGCAAATCATAGATTTTACTCTCAACTGTTGATCTTAAGAGGCAAATTATACTTGCCTTTCCCTGTCATTTTTATGAAATGAAAATCCCATTTGTTTACTAAATATTTTCAGATGACACTTTTATCATGAAATCTCCATCTGAGTTAAACGCTTGCCCAGACTCCAGTGAGACACCCAGGGCTGCGTATAACACCGTAGATGTGCTATCACTTCACATTGGAATCAGTTTATTAATGGAAGTGTAACTCATGTATGCCACAAAACACACATGCGCCATGAGCTATAACCTATTTTCCAGGTGTTGTGATTTTCACCCAATATTATCGTCCTGCATTAGCATTTGAAATATCATTAAAAATCTAATTCAAATGAGTGAAATGGGACAGAAGTCGTAGCGCACCTGAAGCCACTGGTTATCTCACTTCATCGCAACAATGACTGTGGAGGAAAAGCTGCTTTTTGAATGCCAGTTAGCTCTAAAAGGATAACTAGGCTGTTAGATGATGGGTAATGTAGGAGAGGTATGTAACTCACTGACTAAATCTGGAGTCTAGATCATAAATGAATCGTTCAATCTGGTGATAACTTTTCAAGCTAGGGGCTAACACACATATGGATAGATGGATGGATGGATGGATGGATGGATGGATGGATGGATGGATGGATGGATGGATGGATGGATAGATAGATAGATAGATAGATAGATAGATAGATAGATAGATAGATAGATGGATGGATGGATGGATGGATGGATGGATGGATGGATGGATGGATGGATGGATGGATGGATGGATGGATGGATGGATGGATGGATGGATGGATGGATGGATGGATGGATGGATGGATGGATAGATGGATGATGGATGGTGGATGGATGATGGATGATGGATGGATAGATGGATGATGGATGGATAGATGGATGATGGATGGATAGATGGATGATGGATGGATAGATGGATGATGGATGGATAGATAGGTGGATGGATAGATGATAGATAGATAGATAGATAGATAGATAGATAGATAGATAGATAGATAGGTAGGTAGGTAGGTGGATAGATGGATGGATGGATAGATAGATGGATAGATGATAGATAGATAGGTAGGTAGGTAGGTAGGTAGGTAGGTAGGTAGGTAGGTAGGTAGGTAGGTAGGTAGGTAGGTAGGTGGATAGATGGATGGATGGATGGATGGGTGGATGGATGATAGACGATAGATGATAGATGGATAGATGATAGATGGATAGATGGATGATGGATGATGGATGGATAGATAGGTGGATGGATGGATGGATGATAGATAGATAGATGGATAGATGGATAGATAGGTAGAGGGATAGGTGATAGATGGATAGATGGAAAGATGGATAGATAGATGATAGATGATAGAAGTCTTACTGTGGAATTAATTTGCACTGGATGTCGGCATTTCAGTCTCGACCTGCTTGTTTGCTTGTACAACGTCTCATCGATTAAAGATTGTGTTATTGGAAGATGTACAGCTGTGACTGGGTTGCCGATTGCCCATCTCACTTTTCTTGTTCCTTGTGCCAAGTACATTATAATCACACAGTGAATTAGAAAGTGATTAAGGCCAACAGTGCAACCGGAGCCAGGCGGAGGCCGAGCCGCAGCCGTGTGTTTTAAACATGAGTGCAAACGCTATATGGGGGGAGATGAAGTGAGAGCATGCAGACCTTGCCAAACAATCAATAGGTTTGCAGGGCTCCTGCCAAGATCCTCATTACCCGCGTTTAATTCTCTCGTCTTTGATCTCTCCCACTTTTGGGAGGATTTGATTCACTCGCTGCCGTGTTGTGTCTATGTTAATGGGATGAGGTGGCATCCTTTAAGCCACAAAGGCAGCGACTATGAGCCCTGCAGTTATTTTTCATTTTTTTTCTGTGTGCGTCTCATGTGTCAGCCTTGTAAAGACTCTGCGCTCAGTTAAAATCTGTTTTGAGAAGGATTCATCCAGATGCCGGAAGAGAGATTTGGAATTAAATGGAAGCAGAAAGCGTATGATGCCGCTGGCAAAGAGGCTGATTTGATGAATATTGCCGAGGTTCATCACGATCATCAATCGCGCCGAGATGGTTCAGGAGTGAATATGTCACAAGATTTTAAAAAAGAACTACATACAGTATGAGAAAAGAGGGGATCATGTTGCCTTTTATATGAATTTTATTGGGAAATGATGATAATCCTCACATTTATCAGCAATTTTCTGTAATTTATGTTTAGTTTGTCCATCGTTTCTTCTTTTAATGGTGTGTACATATTTCACTGGCATAACCATGATGAGCCATATCGAATACACATTTTCAAAATGTCACAAATACAGTATATATTGAAATATGAATGACGAGGATTCTAAAGGTCTTTGTTTCTGTATTTCTCGTCCACTTTTCGTTGATCTGTTGTCTTACTCCCGAAACATGCAAATAGCATTTTCAAAGTTCCCTATAATTATTAGATGGAATGATGGTGTGGTTGGATAGAAAATGTAAGTGGAAAAAACATTTGTTATGTGAGATAGTTTCAATATTTAGCTGTGATGATTAAATAATGAAAAGTATAATCTCATAAACGCCATAAACAATGGAGGATGGAAGAATTCATTACGTCATGAGATCAGATTATTTAGGCTATTTCATTGACTGAGCATCAGAAGAGATGCCACAGCAGACAACAAGACCTCTAAATCCTCGCAGGGAAGGCCTCTACAGGTCACTGTCCACTTCTTTCTTTTGGTGGTTAGATAAGCAGAGGGGTCTTGTGCTGTCAAGATTGATGTTGCCTATAGCGCCATCGATTTTGCCATTGTGGTCTTGTGTGTCCACATTAACAATGACACTCTGTTGCCTCTTTACTCTGTGGTGAGTGGCCGGTTTTAAAGCTCCCAGGACGCCGTGGTCAGTGTGGAGTCTTTATGTTGGTCAGCACAGGGACCCAGCCGAGGAGCGTGTGAGATCTATGGGTTGCACCTCCTTTCAGATGAGCAGGTCAGAGCGGCGTCGCAGGAGCCATCAAGCGCTAACATGACATTAACGGCGGAGGAAGTAAAAGGCCTGGACAAAGGAGACGTGTGAGATGAGTCAATGAAACGCTGAAATAATTTGACGCTGCATTGACATGAATCACTTTTATTTGTCCCAGATTATGGTGATTTGAACGACCGCCCATTATGAGACATGTTTGACTTGAAGAAAAACTTAGCTGGACAGTGGATGTTTATCCACTTAACCAGCGTCTGAAATCGGGGTGAGGTTTGCATTGGATTGAAAATTTTCTGGAGTTTTTTTTTGTTTTTTTATCATATATTATAATTAATGTAATAATTCATTTCACACCCAGATAGCAACCGATGGATTAAATGGTTTGGCTCAAAAATAACATCTTTTTGTCACCTATAAATACGTTTATTTTATTATTATTATTATTATTATTATTATTATTATTATTATTATTATTATTATTATTATTATTATTATATAAACATCATAAAGTATCTTACAACCCTTCTGGCTACAATGAGCTGGTGGGAATTAAAAGAAAAAAAAGATATCACTTAGCCTCTCATTGCATCTGAGGAAGTGAGACAGACCTGGTTTGGCCTGCTCTCTCAGTGGCCCCTCTTCAGGTCCGACAGGGGCCAAATATTCCTCAGTGCATGCAGCCATATTAATTAGTCTTTTAATCCCATTAAGGGAAGGATGGTGCAGATCACCTTCTTGTGCTCCTCATCACCGGGGAACAACTTGTTACCTCGTCTTAAAGACAGCTGGACTTAGAATCCTCCGGGAAACCATCCCAGCTGTCAGGACTGGGCTGACCTTCACTGCAACTTCATGTTCTACTTAATTCATGCCTTCACTGCGGCACAGGCTTTCACCATCATGCAGCGGGGAGCTGAGCTCAGAGTGATGAAGCGCACTGGCGGAACATGTGCTTTCACTTTAAATATGAGGTGAAGTTATTGAACGCTCAACAGATCTGAGTGATACCGAGTCCATCAAGGTTATTGCCTTTTTTATTGAGCAAACCTTCGCTTTCCTGTTCAATAGATTTCGCTGGTAATTTTACCTGCATTTGCCATGTTTTTGAGTAAAAAACTTTCCATATTAACAATGTTTCCTGCCAATTTTATTCTCGTTCCTTAGTCTATTACAGTACACTTACTCTCTGTATGTGTTTGTGCTTTGACTCTCCTTGTTCTTTTGTGGTAGTCATCCAATATTCTGTCGAGCATCTCAGTCCAAGTTACTCCTTTGTGACAGGTGGCAGTCCTGGGAATATTCTCGCAGTTATTTTAGGTTTTAATAGTAGAGCACAGCGGCCTTAAAGTGAAACATATGTGGTAATGTAAATCTGTACAGAAACTCAGTCGGCCCCCACTGCTATCTACTGTGAAATGAATATTAATGGCCAATCACCTCCTTAATCTAGCAGAACAGCAGCCGCTTCGCATAGCGCCACCAGCAAACGTCTCCGTCACTGGTGACGTCCCACCCATTTGGGAGAAGACTGAGGAGGTTTTACCCACCTCTAGGCTTTTGTTGTCCAACGAAAGTTGACAATACTTTTTGGTCAATACAATTGGTCAACGACAAAAAAAAATTTTCAGAGATGCGAGTCAGAGTGGCTGACATTTCTCCACATTGAGTCAACGAGGAGGAACGTAAGCCGTCAATTCATTATATAACAGGAAAGTGTGCTCTAAATTAAACATTCATGGAGAGGCAATTCCTGGGCTGTGTGACACACAATCCCTGCACGCAACACACAGTGGAATCATAGACGTAGCTGGGTTGCAAAAGCCCTTTACTTTGAACAAGCGCAACTAAGAGCAACACAATAATCCAGTTGAAAAGAAAATGTAGCCACCACACCTGGAAAAAATTGCATTCCACCAAGGCTTTACAAAGTTTGAGTAAGGAATTGATATATATATATATATATATATATATATATATATATATATATATATATATATATATATATATATATATATATATATATATATATATATATATATATATATATATATTCCACTATTACTACAGTCTGTTCATGTTGACTTTTTCTGTACAAATACAAGTTCTCATAAATGGTAGCATCAACAACATAGGGTATTTTGTTTTGAGCTGAGCAATTGAATAATGAGGGTCCTCTAGAAATAGTTGGCCATAACACCTCACTAGTTCTTGCGGTTAAATCCCACATGTTGTGGTCCACAAGAGCTTCAGACACATGTAGTACTCGACTTAAACAGTGCCTCGATACTGTAGATCAGGTGTCACCAACATGGTGCCCACTGGCACCATGTAGCCTGCAGAGACCAAGGGAGTAGCCCACGGGTTGTAAAAAAAAAAAAGCAATAATTTAAATTTTCCTGTCATAACCATATTATTATGTTTGATTTTTGATTTTTTTTGTCATACCATTGGTAATTATGGTGAAGACTAACCAATGAGACAAGTATTGGCGATGAATATCATCCCTTATATATTGGGATTTCTGAAGTGTGCACTGAACCAATACTAGCCCTCTGGGTTACTCTGTGCCCTAGGAGCAAAAGGGTTGTGACCCCTGCTGTAGATGTTTTTTTTGGAAAGATGAGATTACGAATTTTATCTGGAAAATGCAGATGAAAGAATGATATATGCTATTGCTTCAAGGAAAATATAGTTTATTTAGTTTTGATAGTGTGATTAATCTTTTGTAAACTTTTTTTTTTTTAACTTGATCGTGTGTTTACTTTCTTTCCTAGTGGGTTGATCCCCTTTGATGGCTCAATACACTTATCGTAATGAGCTTTGGGTGAAAGTGTTGAAGTGGCCACAGCACCGTCTTCGGATCGACCGCACTGTCTCCTAGTTTGGATTGCAAAACTTGCTCTAAGGGTTTTGGCCTGGTATGAAAGCAACCGGAGAGCCACTGAGTTTGCAAAAAATTATCACTCACCCCGTCTCTTGTTGCTTGCTGCTGTGTTGGCGAATTTTAGTTTATCATTAGTCGTTTGTGAGATAGGACTAATTGATCTCCACCTGTGTATTGGAGACGTCTTGTTTTATAATGCTTCCACTGACTCGGCATAACTGCTCCAGCCTCAGCACAATCTGACCCCGGGGACAGGAGCCCATCCCGTTAGAAATGATTTCATCATCTTCTCTCCTGCACCCCGTCTGCCTCTGGTTCCAAACAAACAGGTTTGTGCTGATGGAGGGTGAATTTGGGAGTTTACGGGTTCTCGGTGACCAGAGCATCCCAGGCCAGCTGGGCCTGAGCTGGGAACCAGCGAAAGTCTGGGTGTGTATTGTTTGTGGAACAGCACCAGAGGGGATTTAGACAAGAAACGCGAGCTGTGAATGTCTGACCCTCTGCTGGCCTTAGCATTGGATTAGCTCACCTTGATCCCCACAACCTCCAAACATGCTCCCCACTTTTTCACAATCTGTCCATTTGTGCCCAGCCAAGCATATTGTGACCAGTAATCTATAGTTTCCTTCTCTCCAAAGAGCCGGGGTGTACTGTTCAGCATTTTGCTTTGCCCCTGCTGCCCCTCCCTGTTGATGTGTTATCCGGCGTTTTCCACTGTATTATTTTCACCTTTCCCTTCATCTCGTGGACGTCTCGGAACAAATTCTCTCACCTTTTTTTCTGTACCATCCGTCTTGTCCGTGCTCCTCTTCCCTCCTGCTCCCATTTGGAAAGAGAGATCACTGGAGCTTAGAGGCCTTCCTGCTTGGTTCATTACTGAGCCGCACTGACATGAAGAGCTTGTCTCTCAAGTAAACTCCACTGATGTTTAATACATGCAGCGCTCTGTTGTCTTTTGCAGCGGATAAATTCATCATCACAACAGAGAACAGCAGTCGAGCATGTAGCTCAGCTCACTCATTCTTGGCGCTCAATTCTCTACGCCTTTTCTGTACTCGATGTAACTTATTGCCGCTTGCTCTTATTTCCCGTCACATCCCAGTGAACTGTAGCAAACCTTTTCATTATCTTTTTGTTGGAGTAAACACACAAACACCGCACAACGCAGCGGCTTGCCCCGCCACACAAAGCAAATGAAAAGAAAATGGATCCATTCCTTTTTCAGCATACTTGTAAATCGCGTGTCTAAATATTGGACATGTTTGTTCACACAATGTCTGTCCAACATTCCCTTATGCAGGTGAGCGTTTGCATCAGGCAGCTGGGAACTGGAGCAAAGGATGAGTGTCAGAGGTTTCTGTGTTGGTCCACAGATCATGGTCCCCATTCATTTTAGCCCGTATTTAAAAACAGTTTTAGCAATAGATTTAGGTGTATTGCTGCCAAACAGGCCTCAGACTTCGGAGGCCTCGGACGTCGGAACGTTTCACAATCTGCAGGGGTGAGTTCTTGATCACAAGCAACCAATGACTATAAGTAAGTGCAGTTTATTTAAAGTGGACCTACACCAGGGATTTGTCTTTTACAATCAGAATCAGAATCAGAATCAAATTTATTGCCATGGTCAGTACAGATCCCACCAACTAGGAAAGTGCTTCGGAATAAAGTGCTGTCAATAAAATAAAATAAAATAAAATAACAAAGGCTGATCACAAATTCAACAGTCTGACGGCCGAGGGGAATGATCCCCTGTTCAACACATTTGTATCCACATGTCTGCACACAACTCTCATTTGAAATGTCAACATTAGAAAATGTACTTAAGCTCCTCCCATTAAAAAAAAACGCATCATTTCACAGGAGCTAAACTCTTGTTCTCCATAGCATCACCCACTCTTCTGTGATTGGTCATGAGGAAACTTTTAGCCCAACTCCTCTGACTGCTGCCTTCAGGAATAGCTCTCACTTGAAACCAAAGCTAAAATCACTCGCAGCCAAAAGTCAGTCCTAAAGTGCTGATGTGCACCGCCCTGAACATAGTGAACCATGGGGCCAAATATCTCTGGACTTAAAGCCAACTATAAGCAAGGGAGGAGACCTCAGTGGTGATGCTGGAATCAGTCTCTCAATTCAATATAGACTGTTTTGGGTTTATTACTGGTTAAATGACTGAGACTTGGCAAGGTTCTCTCTCTCTCTCTCTCTTGCTCACTTATGCGTCTGTCATGACAGTCGCTCCAAGATCATTTACTCACGGGAGAATGTGTTGTTCATGCACACACAACACGTTTGCGTGCACGTGTGAAATGCCAAACAAATTACCTTGAATGACACACTGCTTCCTCATTTGATCATAGAAGTCTCGTCTTTCGTGCTGATGAATAAGGAGTGGGAGGGGTCAGGCACACTGTGACGTAACAGAGTGCTTGACTCTCGTAACCTGTCATTTGCTGAGATTTCAGATGGATGACTTGTGTGACTGGTGACTTACTGCATCATGGGGAGGAGGACTTCAACGCTTGCTACATATAAGTCTGGAAAAGTGAATTTAGAGAGGTGCATCCCAGAATTCCCAAAATATATTACTCCGCAGCTGACTTCTTATTTAAAATCATATCATCATATAACACTGTTTTTGACCGTCTTGGTCGTTTTTTTCCTGTGAACGCCCGTAAAGATAAGGTGAGGATGGTCATTGGTGAGAATACAACCGATGCTGCTTCTCTTGTGCAAGAATATCCAGTGTGGAAGCCACACAGACACCACCTGGGTGATGATCAGGCATGTCCAACTAGGAAAAACCCGCAGAAGAATGCCAACACTCTTCAGAGATAACCTCTGAGTTGGCTGTCAAATGAATGTCTTGGAATCCGTCAGGATAGTAGAAGAAAATGACATCAATATATTCCACTTCATTTTATTTTCACATTGCATTGTGATCTTTTTCTGTCCACTTCTGACATTTAAGCTTCACGTTAGAACCCTCTGTTGCACCTTTTTAATCAGTATTTTAATGTTATTCCAGCTTAATTCCCCAGTGTGCCCTCCCCCTTTATGTTTCTTTCGTGTATTAACTTAACACAAATTCCACTCGACTTCTTTAAAAAAAAAAAAAAAAATCAGATACATTCTTTCCACGCCAAGTCTCGTTCGTTACTCTGGTCTCATAGCGTGGGCGGATCAGCAAAGGTTACTGTTGAACACGGAACGGAAAGGTCAGAAATCATGTTTAGTTTTCCTGCGGCCGTGAGGTAATTCCAGCCAGCAGATTGTGTTCGGACGAGCAGGCAGGCCAGGCCAGCGGTGGAGATGCTCATGCAGGAGGAAGCGAGGCGGGGAGGGGGACAAGGTTATCCAGTCAGCCACTGCCTCTCAGCCCCTCTGCTGTCACCCTTAATAACACCCTCTCCCTTATCACTGCAACAATCACCTTGAGAAACAAACTTGTCTGCCGTCAGAAAAGGGACAGGGATGCTGAGGAGACGGTCCGGTTTACATTTGGTTCGCCATTTCCGCTACAGCAGCCTGCCTTCTTTAGGAACAAACTGCCTTGAGGTCCATTTAGTGGCCAATGATTCCTGTTTTCCCTTCTTCATTTACATCCACAGTTGCCTGGGGAAAGTGCCTTTACAGTCTCGCTAAAAGTTTCATCCAAAACCAACAACCTGGATATGTTGATGTTGAAGTCTGAAAAGGTGCCAGTGGCTGGATCAAAGTTTTGATGAAGGATTTCAACAGTACAATGAAAACACATTTATTGCTGCGACTGACTGACCTTGTCAAACTGTCAGCACAGCTTCCTCAGTAGTTCTCAAACAATTGCTCCATTTTAATCTTGATGAACTGTGCAATACAAGAAAGCCAGAAACATGTCGCTGTCGCAACAAGTTGTGTTCGTTCGATCGTGAGGTTCTTTTTTTTTTAAACAATAATTTCATTGCTAATGAGTTTTTCCGTCAAGAGCAACATTGATTGGAAATGAATTTACATGCATAGCAGAATTGGATGGCCGCCTGTTGATGCAACATGCTGATATGCACAGCCGCCATGTAATTGCAGTGACAAGGCAGAAAACTGAGAACAGACTCGCCGTGCAAGTTTGTGTCAGTGCAGAGACGGGTGCGCTGAGGTTGCAGCGGGTCTGGAGAAGCTACAGGAACTGTGCAACCTCTGCCAGATCACCACAGTTTCTTATTTGCTTCTGCACTCTGCTTTATGACACGACATTTCTAGGTCTCATAAAGCTAGATAATGTGATCGATGGAAGTTGTGTGGTAAAGCTCTTCCAAAAAAAAAGCTCCATTTGCCGCATTACTCGGAGAATATAAACTGAAATAAATATTTCTTGGTCAGAAACTTGTGTAGTGGTTTCTGGGTCTCCTGTTCCTTTAGTTTAAAACCAGTATCATGGAAAGAGAATAGGGAGGAAATATTGTTATTTGTTGTGATTTATCTTCACGATTTCCTTTTTTTTCTCAAGATAGATACCTTTTCTTTTTATTCATAACGTGGCACAGCATCATCATGACACATTTTCACTAAGTTTGCACTTAGCTTTCATGACATCGCTTCCTGGCCTTTGCTCTGGGCAAGTTGTCCGGCCTAATTCTGAATACTTCACTCCTGGATATCCACAGGGAGACCAAATGTCCTGCTCCTTCGGTGAGAAAGGCCGGAGACTATTCAGAGCGACGGTGCACGCAAAAACTCCACAAACAGTAACACATTCACTCTCACTTCTCACCAGATTCCACAAATACTTGCTGGATAGGATGAGAAGCAGCGCCGTTAATGGATGAACTCAAATTAATAGCTTTAATGGACTTACAGGTCGGCAGAGTTCATGGTGTTTAATTCACTTGTGCGCAGCATTTAAAGGCCCATATGCTCTTTCATGTGCTGCTTAATTAAATGTGTTCCATATTTTACGTTCTGTAATGTGACTGCCTCGGAATATATGTTATAATTATATTGTAATTGACTTTGACTTCGTGTTTTTTGGAAAATTTGAAAAGTGAACTCAACAAAAAGTTAGCAAAATGAATCTGTTCCTAAAACAATGGGCTGATAATAACCACTGTGTCTCTGTTTTGAGTGGGTTGATCTTTGTGTACAGTAGAACACATATGCACATTTTGTCTCAGTCTTCTGAGGGTGGTGTCTCTAGTCTGATATTTTTGGAGTGTGTGTGTCTCCTTCCTGGAATATTGATTAGTTATGGTATTGTCATGGATCACAGGTGACTTAATGGGGTCATGCACATTTCACCAGCCACTTCAGTTCTTTTGAAATGTCCCCAACATTAACTTAGGCTTATTGCCTCCATGAACTTGAAAAGTGTCCCTTCAAAGGAGCACAAAGGTGGCTGTGGGGACGTCAGGGGGAGAAGTCAAAAGAAGAATGAGACTTCAAACGGCTGATGCATCTGCAGGTGCTGGAACTCTGACCCAGCTCTTGAACTTAATTTATAGAACGTGCACTTCAAAGAGTTCAGTGGGATCTGATGGACGAGACAAACCTTTTTTGTGGCTACGAGCTACAAAGGCAGACAGGGATTATTATTGAGAGTTTGTGAGCACCACTGTCGTTAATTAGGTTAGAGTGGAATAGATTGTTTTTATTCTTCCCACAACGGTATTAGAGAATATCAAAAAAAAAATTGTGTTAGTATCTTCAATTAAAAATGAAATAAATTATCCAAAAAGAAGAAAAAATATATATATATATATATAAAAAATAAATTTAAAAAAAAGAATTATATAGAATATATATATATATATATATATATATATATATATATATATATATATATATATATATATATATATATATATATATATATATATATATATATATATATATATATATAATGTGCAGACAGTCTGAAAATTGTAACTACACCAATTAAGATATTAAAACAAAACAAACCAAAAAAAATTGTTCATACATACGCACATCAGCGTACTCACAGACAAACAAGTAGACCACTAGAGCAAGGTCAACAGGCTGCAGTCCTGACCCCACCACAGGACACTGACACCCATCCTGTCCCATCCTCGGTTGCCTCTAGTGTCGCTGACTTTTATTAGAAAAAGATGTCCTGTAATTTTCCATCTCCTTCCCGCCATTCACTAAACAGATTAACAAACCATCCGCAGATAGGATCTAATTTAAACATTGTTAATATCCATCATCAGCATGTAGCTTACTCGTCAATCAAAAGCATGACTGAAATATAAATGGCCCATTTTTGCATTGATTTTCCTACCACCTCGCAAGCAACGGGTAAAGTGCGTTGCGCGGGATGAAGATATTGCTGGGCAACATCATGGAGTGCTCCAGAGCCACAGGAGATTTAAAAAAATGAGGTTGGTGCAAAGACTAAAAAGGCAGTAACTGTGATAAGAAATAAAAAAAAGTGAACCAGTTCAGAGACATCTGCCTGGGATTAATGCTATCAGGGAATCTGGGAGGCACAATGTGCTACCGGGGAAGTAGGAGCCCTCAGCAGCTGCTTGCTTGGACTTCTGGCACACATCAAACTAATATGCTGGATTGAAAGCAGGAATTGATTCCTAAAGTGGAGCAGTGAACAACTGCTGTGACCATATTACACCAACTGCTAGCGGGAAAGTACTTGCAAAGACAATTACGTAATCTAATCTGACCAGGGATCCCACAAAGCTGCTCGATTCAACAAAAACAATCGGATGGTGCGTTCAGTTTTCTCCCCCTGGCTTCACACCGCATCTGAATTATGTCTGTGTAAAAGTCAAGGAAAGACTGAGGTAGTGAGAAACTGTCAGAGACTCTCACCGTCTTCTTTCAACACTTCTCTCCTTCTCTCAACTAGGGATGCTGCTTTGCTGTCATTTTTGGATGCTATTCTGGTCTCATGGAATGTACTGAGTGAATTATTTATCAGGGGATATGGGATCCCTGGGCAGCAGAAATTATTTGAGCTTTGACATTTATTTCCATTTAAAAAGAGTCCACATGAAATTGTCTTAAATTGCTTCGTGTAAAAGAAAATATGGGTTAATTTAGGTCATCTAGTTATTTTTTATTCCCTTTAAGCAATACAATATAAAAACAAAAATATGTCGCAAAATCTCTTTTACTGACAATTTCTTTGAGTGAGTTTCCTGCAATAAGTGAGGCGTTATCATGCTCACGTTGTACGAACCACAGGTCCAATATCCTGAAAATCAACACATGTTAATCCTGTTTGTCATTGTGTTTGGTTGGTTCTGACAGGATCTATTCAGAAGAACTGGTTATGGCCACATACTGTCATTTCAAACTCAAAGGCTGTGCAGATTTGTTGGATTAGTGTGAGTAGAATATGGATTATATAATAGTGGAGTAGTCTGATGGCAGATTTTGACTAAGGTAGTTGACAAACCAAGAGAATAGCTGCATCGTAGAGATGGTTCAGCTGTCGAGGCAAGCCTGGCCCTGAAGGAAGTTCAGTCCAGGCAGTTGGATTTTCATCCAGAGAGAACGTCTGGAATTTTTCATGTTGGCAATTTACATCATGTTATGATGTGATGGTGGGACTGAAATGAAGGAAAGTAAGTTTGATTTTCTGATCCAGGTGAGACGTCAACCCATCCTCACTCACATGGTCCAATATATTGATATTGGGAAAGCGGACTTTTGCGTCATATACTGATGAAAATGCAGCCTTGGGAGTGGAAATGCTGGGCGGTTGGAACAATTTTCATTCTAGATTTGTTGTTTTATCTCTGACGAAAAAGAAAATCTATTCATTTTTATTTCTATTTATCACTTTTGTCCATTTTCTGCTGTGAATTCAAGGATGTTTTGGGTTAGATCAGTTCCCATTGACAAGCTGATTTGATTGTTTGCGTGTGCGCCTGCACACTGTTCGCATAAAAAATGAAGTATAGAATGAACTTTTGCTTCAGTGAATATGTGATTTGGGGTGTTTACCAGGGAGGAAAACAAGTTGTGCTGAGAGCAGTTTTACCCATCATGACGTTTTTATCTTAGTGTTGGGAGTATGCGTATGTTATTGTGCACGCAACATTTTTGCATTAATCTTAAACAGTAAACTGTACTCACAGAATAATCTGCTTTGTTATGTGGTTATGTTTTTTCCCCCCAGTCTCTGGTCAATATGACAAAATCTAGACAGTTACAGAGGGGCAAAAGTCAACGATCACAACATCTATGAACATTTAGCTGGCAGGACAGTTCGCCCCACTGCTCTGCTCCATTCCAATTTGACATTAACTTTAATGCTACATTTCTCTCTCCGGATCACTTGTCGAGCTCTCGCATTTCTTTCAATAACCCAGACTACTTCTGCTGACCTCTGTTCACTCGGCCTGGTTACCTGACATCAGCTAAAGGGTGAATGTTGCTCAAGGGAAGTGTGCTACCTACGGTGAGGCCTGGTAGGTGGCCTGGATCGTCCTGAATTCCACTTCTGCCCTTCTCCTCCGTAGCATCCGTAATCACCTCGGTGACCTCATTTGGAGAGAGACTTCTCAGACAGACAGTTCTCAACCAACCAGTTCTCTATGGGTGAACATATTCACACTTCACACTCGAAGGAAAGTAGAGCCAGAGCCAGCAGTGAGGTAGTGAGGCCAGTTCTCTACACTAGACGGGCGGGAGTCATGACAACATTTCATTACCTACTATTGAGTGGCACAGCTAATATTCAATTTCTCTAATAAATAACTTTTGGAGGACATAAGTACTGCCTCAGTTGATATCTAATTATTATAAGTTGAATATAAAGCAACATAGATTCACCTTCTTTCGAAAATTATATTTCATAACTTTATTTATAAAATCCATCTGTTATGAGCGCAGCTGTGTGTTGTGTTGTTCCAGCACAACGCACAATTCTAGCGTGATTTATTTACTGTAAATTCTGTGCAGAGGAGCGGGTGCACTAGCTTCCCTGAAGCGTATGTTAGTGGAATGACGCTGAATGGCATCTTTCAGAGTCGGGTGAGACCATGTGGTCTGCTCTGACTGCTTTGGAATTGAAGCAGGAGAGCCCAGCTGGTTCAGGGAGAACAGCTCATCGACTCGCCAAGATGGCCCAGCAGCCTGCCAGAGACACACATGAACAAGACACACACACACACACACATGAGTTGCAGAGTGAAAAACAAGAGTTGGATTTACCTTGAAAATCGAGTTATGCAATTAAAGTGTATTGGTTTTGTGGAGAACGCAGTTTCCGAGAGCGTTTGTGAAGTCATACGGAGGTGGAGGGTCTCGTGGCCACCTGCCGAGATCCAATCGTTTCATCAGATTTGTGGAAAATTGCCATGTACTGTGCGTGCAGCGGCCCAACAGCCTCAGACCTAAAGCGAGCCCTGCAAATTATACATGACCAGTGGTCCTATTGATTCTCCTCTGTTTTTCTAACTCAGATAACAGTGTGCTGGATGAAAGTTGCTTCAGCAGACTTCCACAAATTGTTTTGTAAACACACACACAGAGAGAGAGAGAATAGAACGGTCCAGAAGCTGCCACGAGGAACAAAATGATTTGTTCAGCTTGTAATTTCATATGTCTCCCTGATTCGATTTGTTGGGATTCTGTAGTTCCGAAAAAACACACTGGAAATGTCTGCAAGATTAAATGGAAAGCCTTAATTAGATGCTCCACGTATTGATGGAGTGGCACTGCAAGAGCATTTTACTGCGTTTGCCTTCACAGAAGTGTTGATTACATCAACAGCTTTCCTGGAAAACAATGGCTGCTAAAACAATACATATTTAAATTTATGTTCCTCCAGGGCTTCAGCGGCTCCATTTATTCCAGCCCCCGTGCAGCCGCACGGCCGACTGCTTCTTTAGTGAAATCTGAAATGTATCTCTAAATGGTGTGCGAGTGCTGCAAGACTTGCACAAATTAGCTGTGTTAAAGTAGATGTATGCCATCGATGGAGGCTGACTGGAGGCAGCGAGCTGCTTATCTGAACAGTAGGAACGTGGACGGAATGATAAGGTGGTCCATCCGACGGAGCCCACCTCCTCCAGCTTGCCCATTTTCACCAGTTTGCTGTAAAGCGCTTTCTCCCTGCAAACAGTCAAAAGGCTAAGCCTAACCAGGGGCTATGTGTGAGTGGATGGATAACAGAGAGAAGCACGAGCTCAAACAGAATATGATATTCTAAACAAATTGGTTTGGACTGAATGAGACGGAGCTGCTTTTTGCCTTGTGTATAAGTGGGAGAAGTGTGGGCGCTGCTGCTTACCGGTAAACCTGTGAAAGGTCCCAACAGTCTGCCGTCCCCAGTTTCACCATTAAAAAGTCCGTTTGGCATTTGTGAGAAAGTAATTGGCTGATAGAGCTTCGGCAGGCTTAGCCACCCTGCTGGCACAACAAGCCTGTCTGTCCTCGTCCCTGTTGCTGCTCTGCTAGTCAGGACTGCAGCCAGCACGACTGCTGCCACGTCCCCTTCAAAGCTCGCAGAGATGCTGGACGGCAGCAGCTGTTGTCTCAAGGGACCGAGAGAAACTCTGGACCTCTGGTCATTAGTGGTAACCAGTGTGCTGGGACGAGGCCGGGACTCAGACAGCTGCAAGACCCCTATCACCTCTCCATCCATGCAGCCATGCCGAGAGGTATTTTTTAATCTGAACTTTTGCTTTTTGCTGTAGCAACTGATGTCCAGTGACACTGAATATTTCCACTTCAGTGACCAGCAAGACACATTTGCATTGCTTTAAATCATATCTGTGCACAGCTACAATAATAATATTGAAACTTTACTTCTACAGCGCAGACAGCAGAATGTAAACATAGTGTCTACACGTGTGGTTTGCGTGTGGTGGGGTATCATCTGAATGAAATGCCCACAGTCCACAGTAATGAGTTTTTGCAAGTGTTTAAAAAGCGGTGCTACTTGTTGTGTCTCAGGCCTCTGGCAGGCTGTTCCACAGTTGAAGTGCCCTGGTGGAGAAGGCTCTGTCAGCCCTAGATTGAAGTCTTGACTTTGGTACAACTAGCAAGGAGCCACACACCGATCACTGGAATCAGGCATGCCAGTGGGGACAGTACAAGACAGGCTGCTTGAGTTCTGAGTTCAATAAGTAATAATAATTTCAAGTTATGTTTAGGGACAAGGGACTGAGGCCTGCTATCAAGGAAAGCCAGAGCGTTTGGTGTGGGAAAAGATCAGTAGTTCTATTTTTGAATGGTTCGACTGAAGGAAATGTTGTGTCATCCATGCCAGAACACCTTCAACACCCTGCATAGCTTAGTAAATCTGTGTGTCGTCCGCATAGCAGTGGAAAGGGGTGGCGCTGGATGATATCGGGCAGGGGCGCCGTATAAGGACGTCCAGTCTTCCTTAAGGGGAGGATTCCACCTCAACTGATGACTAGGTAGTGCTTTCATTGCAAGTCACATTAGACTACAAAAACAACTGATAACTCCCCCTACTCTGAGTACTGGTTCACAATCATTGGAGGCCGGTTGGCAACTAAAGCACTGGAGAGAACCACAATACAGTTAGAATACAAAATGGAACCTAAAATAGAACCTTGTGGAGTGCTACAGGTACCTTGTCCCAGTCAATATATGGTGTCAGTGTGACCTGTATAAAGGATATGACCTAGACCAACAAAGCAGTGTCTTCGATTCCCACCCAGGATTGGAGGCGGTCCCATGAAAATGTTATGATCATTGGTGTTGGGTGAGCTTTCACTGCTCCCTACTGTTATGAGGAGGTGGTTGGTGTCTATTGACGCACTGTGCGAATCTTAAACCAGACTGGAATATTGCAAAGCAAGGTTGCTGACAAGTGTCATTGCCTTCATGTTTAGTAACTTATCAATAATACATCGACCCTCCTGCCGTCTATGGATTTCATAGGAAGACTGTTCTATGAGAACACCGCTCTGGAGATGTAAAGGTCATTGTAGTCTCAAGAAATACTGTTTTTATACTGCAAAGTCACAATAGGTGGAGAACAACACAAGTCATATCACTGAGATATGAAATGCAGAGGCATCAAGGTGCATAGATTACTGGCGTCAGGTCTGTGTCCTTCTTTCCAGTAAGCTAGTTTGCGACACCCTGAGGTCTAACCTGCACCGGAACAGTCAGGAAAACTTCAGCCATGTACGATTACTTTTATTTTTAAATACTGAAGGCTCAACTATTTTCTTGTGATTCCATTTAGTTAACTGACAGAATCTTATTAATTTCAATAGGCTCCAGTCATCTGATCATGAATGTGAAATTAAACCATGAAAATACATGTCTCACAACAGCCCAACTTTTGCTGGTGATGGCAGGTGGGGGTTACACTGAAATATTTACACGTCGAGGCTTCAGGTGATGAACTGCTCCATGCTGCCATGCACACGCTCGGGAGAGAACATTAACTTCTTTCACTGTTTTCTTCTGTCGCTGTTGTATTCATTGTTAAGTGGGACTGATGGGGAGGCTGCGGCCATTATTCACCACATTGCTGGGCTAATTTCCGTGCTCTTACAAGTACAAAGATGTCAAGCAGGAGCAGCAGGCTTACTTTAGATTCCCCTGAGACCATTAATCCTTCGACTGGTGTCGTCCTCGCTTGCGCATTGGTTCACCTAGTTCACTGCACTGTCAGGCAAAGTGCTTCTCCCCGCCTTTATCCTCCCTCTCCATTTAGTTTGGTTTCAACTCCCAACTCCGACACAATATGATTAGGATGGCAACATCTGTGGCAAAACTTTAAAGTTGTTCGAAATGTTGGAGTTTATTCTTTTATGAATTTCTCGGTGGAGACACTTAATAATATCTCAAATGGACGGGAAGGAAACGCCATATTGCCTGAGTCAATTTAATTATTCAGGCGAAGAGGCTTGTTTAAAAATAAACATCACATAAACGTAGACATTTTGTCTTGTTAAGAATGTTTGTTTTAGTAAAACAGCAGCGTTCAAATTCCGATTTACAACTGATCTTCTAAATAGTTAGATGGAAAACTTTATTAGCACACAGCAAAATATCTACTGTAGCAGTGTCGAAAGAGATTTGAGGAGGTGAAAATATGAGCGGGAACATAATAGAATACTAAAACTAAATTGAAACATGCATTTGTTGTTGTTGTTTTTATAACTGAATGTCATATGTCAAGCTGTCCCAGAGGCAGTGGCTCGGGTCAGTTAACAAACATTTTGTTAGTAACTTTGAAGTTTCAGACAGTGATCCTGTTTGGAAGTGATAAAATCAACACACATACAGTATACCTCGTGTAAAATGTGTTTTTTTCTTGAAACTCAAATCCAGCATACACTTTTTCAGGGGTACAGAGAGCTAAACGTTAGCATAGGTGCTTTGTTACGCTTTCTAATGCTATACTTTGTGGCATTTTCATTTGATATCGATGATTTTGTCTTCATTTGGCTGACATTTTGTAATTATTTAAAGTCAGAACTTTTGTTTGTCAAGGAACCTTGTTCATCAGTCTCAGTGTTCACCTGTCATTCTCTTTCACGTAGCTTGTCCTCCATCTTTGTTTTCCCTTCGAAAGTGGCACATTCTCGTCCAGCTGTGAATCGGGCCAAGAGCCAAAAAAAAAAAAAAAAAAAGTGTGGGAGTGTGTGGAAGGAGATGAATTGTAGATTACCTTTGCAATTCCGGCGGAGAATGCAGCTTATAATGATCCAAGATGTTCCCAGGAAAGGTCAGCTGAAATTGCAACAAGCGTAATTAGTAGCTTATCAATAATGCATCCAAAGGTTCAGCGGCTGTGTGTGTGTGTGCATGTGTGTCTGCGTGCATGGGAGGGCGGGCTGGACGGAAAAGGACCACGTGCCAATGCTTTCAACACCCAGGATGAGCAACAGCACCTCTGTTACTGGCGTCCATTTACATAAGGCAGAACGCTGCCCAGGGGAGCGGCTTGGAACGGAGAGGACGCTGTGAACACTCGCTGGAGGAAAACTTCAGCAGACACATTGAGCACCCAGTCAATTATTATTGACCACCATGTCACAACCAGGTGCCACGGGGGCAGCAGGACACAAGATGTGGTATATTTTTGCATGAAACTTGCAGAAAATATTGAAGTATTATGCAAAAGCGGTATCGGCTCTCCATCACTGGCTAATTATCTCGCAGCACAATCCATTCCCGCAAGCGGAGTCACAGATCAGGTCTGCTGTTCCAGTCAAGCCCTTTTTTTCATACGGAATGTGTTCTGACACCAGAGACTGAAATGTGAACAAAAAGGGAACATTATTAATTTAATGTGAGATGTGAAAATTTAATAACTTCTTTTAGCATTTGAATGTATTCATGACATTCACCCTCCAAGTGGTATTGAAATGTTTCCATGACATTATCAGCCAGGATAGTAAACATGTTATTCGAATACTGCCCAAGTGTATGCAATACATTCTAGGAACCATTGAGAAACAACTTTCTGGCGTCAACAAGAAGACCCGTTTTTGGACTGTTATTTTTCTCATACATTAATTCTTATGCAGGCTGAATCGTTCCTTGTAAATCTTATCAATATAACCAGACATGTATGTTAAAATGAGTGAGTGAAAATCTACTGAAGCAACAACTGTAAACAATGAAATAGCAAATGATTTAAGGAAAATAGCTTGTAAAAAAATGTTAGTTTTTCCTTTTCGTGATTCTCAATGTGGCCACTTGATGCCACATATATATATATATATATATAAATATATATATATGTGTGTGTGTGTGTGTGTGTATATAACACGCATCACTACATCAAACGCACCAACAAACACATTCCCTGAGGTCGAGTCCTAGCGCCCTACGCTGGTGAACTTGAACTGACTGAGGTCTGCAACTTAAGACGACTTTTCATCCAGTGGCTCCAGACCATCACTGATGGATTAGTAGTCCACCACACAGAAGTTCTGAATTGATTGAATCAGCAAGCTTCTTAAGATGCGTCCGTTAACTGCATAAACAGTTGTCTTAAGTTGCAGACCCCTCATCATCTGAGGGCGTCAGTTCAAGTTCACCAGCGTAGGGCGCTGGGACTCGACCTCAGGGAATGTGTTTGTTTGTTGGTGGGTTTGATGTAATGATGCCCGTTTTTTTAGCCCCCGCCTGTTGATAAGTTGTTGCTGAACCCATGAACAGAGAAAAAGAGACGCGAGCCAGATGAATGTGATTGGATTGTGGGCCGAGTGCAGCTTCTCCCATCTGTCTCTGAGTCTGCCATCCCATCTCACTGGCGGCAGGAGGTAATTGGGTTCATTGTTCTCGCCACAGGATCTCCCGGATTGAAAGCTTCATTATCTGCATAAACATGAATGTAAATGAAGCGCACTTATGCAGTTGCAATATACCAGGAGATGGATCATGGTTTGCCATATCTGCAACATACGGAATCATGCAACAAATACGGGAATCATGACCAGTTATTTCTTTCACTTCTGGTCTTGGATATATCCCCTCCAAAAACATTCACGATCACAAAACTGAAACCAAAACTAGCAAATGCATTGCTTCTCTGTAGCCAAAGTTGGTGAAGCGCACATTGGTGCCATGGACACTTTGATGGAGTGATGTCAGCTTGTTTAGCTGCTTCCCTTTGCTTCATTGAATGACAGAACATCATTGTGAACAATCTATAACAGAAGTAGCTGCTGTTAAAGTAGTTTGATGTAGACACCTCATATTACTAGTCAAGTGTGTAAACATTATCAAAACAAGTCGGAGTGTAGATGTAATGTCGCTGTTTGGTGTTGGATCTGCCTGTCCTTTGGCTCCGAGAGAACTTAAACTAAAACTGCCTTGTTTATGACATGCATGAAATGATCAACCACATGTTTTCTCTCGAGTTACTTACCTCAAATTCACTTGAATATTTCCAATCCATGTTTGTGATTAATTCTTAGAGCCAGTATTCTTGAGCTCAAGAGTGGAAGCCAATTGCCTCGTGTCTTTTGTTCTTTTTTGTTGGCTAGTTCCCTCACAGAGTTTACAGTTCACTCGCACTGCTTCTGTGCTGACCCTTAAAAAATAAATGAATAAATAAAATTCAGCATTAAATGCAGAGCTGCAATTTTCCACGTTTAACAGGCAGAGAAGAGTTTTAAACCCATTCAACCGGTAAAGCTTTTGAGCACACTGTGGACTGCTGTTAGATTTTCTCTATCTTGCATGTGAATAATAGTTCTGTTACTAGGTAGTTGAATAGATGCGTTGACGTGTCTGAAGTGATGTGATTTACATCACTGTTGAGTCAATTCAAGATGGGGTTAAAGCTTCTGCCTGTAAAAACTCAGTTTCATAACAGTATAGACCAGGCACTGAGGGATTCTTGGGTAAATCCATCATTCTCCTGTGTATGTGATGATTTCGTATGACTTTTGTCTTTGGTGCCAAGGTGTTTTCTGGTTTTGAGTTTTCCTGACCAAAAGATGATGTACGTCTCATCGGATGAGGAAAACTTTCCTACCAAGACTTTTGATTATATTAATTCATGGATTGTTTTACTGACGTGATAGAGCTAATTGTTGATTTAAGAAAAAAAAAAAAAAGAAAAAAATGATGGGGCTGATCTAATGGATTGCTGGTTATTAACATCTCAATGTGGGTTTGCAGTTAAGGCTTTCTAAAAGGCAGTCTTTCTCTCATAATAGTGTGTAATCGCCGTTACAAGCTGTACAGCAGTTTCTAAAGCTTCTAAATCTAAATCCTTTATTGACCAAAATCAACAGGATTGTTCCTGGAAATCAGGAACAATGACATATAAATGAATAAATGAAATAACAAAAATATGTGCTACAACAAAGCTTCACTGCTGACCATATGTACAGATACATGGATTGTATTTTACCAAGAGTTGCACCACCCCCTTGTTTCGTCAACAGTTCCTCAGTTTTTGAATTGACAGACGGATTGTGACTAATCTACATGACCCCGCTGTATTTATTTATTTTCTACTTTTTCTTTTCTAACAAGTCGTCCAATGTCATGTTTTGTTGTCTTCCTGTTCTCACCCAAGGCCTTGAGAGGGAGTGCTACACAAGAGTGTACAGCAGAGAGGCCTGCTGTGCTGTTCCAACGGTGTTTGACTCCTGTCAGATTGTGTTTACGTTTCTGAAGGACGCTTCACCTCTGGAAGCCAGCGAATGAATAGAGAACTCATTTCTCCAACGGAGACTAGTCAATCACTGTGCATTTATTCTCCTCCCTTGTGGTGACCTCTCACCAGCTTGCCGAACAATGGCTCACATGAAAACTGCAGATGAGTTTGACTCTCAGCGAGGCCTAATGCACTGTGTGCATCAATACCGTTAAAAGCTCTGGCAAATCAAAGAAAAAGACTGGGTTTTTACCCCACCTTTTTCTTTCAAGTATTGTGTTTGAAGCCTGTTGTGGTGACTCATTTCATTGAGGTGCTCCTTCCACCACATGATTGTTTTTTCACTCATGGGTTCATACTGTGGTTGGCTGGGCTTTTCCTGACATGTATATTTACTGTACTGTCAATTGAAAAAATTCTGGGTAAAGTTTGACAGATTCTTTCGTTTTATTAACTCAATCAACAAGAATTAACTTTAACATATGTCGTGGTTACCAGTAGGTTCAGTAGTAGCACCTTTCCTTTGAAGCATTTGCAGATCAGTATTTGCCATTTATATTTTCTAAAAACGATCAAACTACAAAAGCACTGGTGGAACCACTTTCATTTGCTAGAGTTGGATAGTTGAAGATGAGCCACAGAGTCACGACACTTCCAGTACGTAGACACCTTCAGTAGATCCATTCTAGCGCCATCTATCTCCATCCTCAACCTTAGCTCTCAAAACCAGGTGTGACGGGCTATATGTGATTTAGAAGTCGGACAACCCTTAAATGCAGATACGTCCTTAGACTGTGTTGGGCAGCATGATGCCAAAGCAGTTCAGTCTATCACTTCAGAGAAGAAGATTGATCGTATGCAACAATGAGTCAAATAAAACAAAAAATGGGTGAAGATAATGCAATGGTTTTTGTAACATTGATATCTCCATTAACAAAGAAAGTGCTTACACTTGTAGCTCACTTTCTTCACCACTTTGGACGCCATTTTTTTATTGGCTGAAAATAAGCAAAGCATTCTACGTAGTCCTAGGTATTCGTAGGTAGGTACTGGCAAATCTCAAAATTCAAGATGATACTTTCTTCAGTCTTGGACCTCAACTGAACCTGAGGACTGAGATTGAGGATTAAGGTCTGTGTAGCCTAAAGAACTTGTACATGAACAATATCTATGTTCATTTTGAACAACTTTGTGTTTCAACTGACGTAGACCTGATACTAAATGCTGGGCCACATTTCATTTTTCCATAATCTAGTGTGTCCTTCTAGTGACTCTCTTCTATCACAGATGATGAAGGTCTGACTAGTTTATTGAATGCATTCAGGGATAAGGCCCACATAATTCCTCAAGTTGTGCAAGTCTTATCGTAACCTGACTTGCGCCTGTCAGAAGGCAGAAAGAGTCTGGGATCTCTTTGACCAATAAAGTGTGTCAGGATACCACAGTATTGGCCATGGGGGAGTGGAGCCGAGATGTTCCAAGCTGCAGTACACTATCTTTCCTCTTTCCATAGAGGCTGAGTGGGTGTGATGAGTGATGCATCATTGCTGAGCAGAGCAAACAGGATTGTCATGGTCACAGAGCACATTTTGTACTGTTTCCACTGTAATTAACTGGAATGTGTTCAGCTGAATGGCAAGCCTGGTGAGTTCAACTTTAAAGTGATATTTGCTGACAGACGAGATTCACAGTGATGCTCTGAAAGTGCCCGACTGTTAGGCACATTAAGCTTTATCTTGCAACGTGGATTATAGAATGGATTCATAAGTGGCAGCCTCCAGTTAGCCATATTTTTAAATGCTCTGAGTCTACTGCAGCTTTTATAGAGGACGGTTGTCTGTAAATCTGCACATCGATGTTGGTACAGTACAATTCAAAAAGGTAATTACTTAGTCATATCAGAATACTTCCTGTTTGCATAATAAAAATAATAATAAAACAACTATATATCACTTAACAAATTGTGTTACCAACGATGGGAGAGTTTGTCATTTAAAATATTAAATATAAATCTGCAACAGTGATTTAGAAGCAAATATGGAATCTTTTTAACATTTGCCATATTTTGTCAAAAAATAAAATAAAAAATTATGCGGACCATTGTCGTTTCACATTGAAAAGTTTCAATGTGACAGGTTATGACTAGTTTTGTTGTGTCAGAATTAAGATGACTGCAGTAGAAGCGCATCAAAACATCAGTTGAGCAGATGAATCACACTGAATTGAAATGGCTGTGTAGGTTCTCAGTCATCCGGCCAATCCCGCATTCGTACATGTACACAACACTGCAATAAACCATACACATAAGCAGCTTTGTCTTTATGTTTTCACAAGATAAAACAGAAGGGGAAGGCTCAAAAAAACTCTTGCATATAAACTGTCAAATGGATGCTGAGGAGTTTTATCTTTCAAAGGCCAGATGCTGCACACTCACGCTCTGTGTGCCCTGACAGGCTGAGATTGATTGTAGTTGTTGTGAGCATTACTGATCAAGACCTAAGGAAAGCAAACGGCAGAACCATTATGCACACTGATTTTTCTTCCCACTTACCTCTGGTGATGGGAGAGCGCAGCGGGCTGCGAGCCCACAGCGCTGCACGCTTGCTTTGCTGGGATCTGCAAAACAGAAAACCCAGCTATTTACAGGGAATATCGCGGCAGCGGCTCCTGTAACCTCTGGGTGCAACATACTTGAAAATAAACTCCTGCTCTCTTTGATGTGTGTTTGTTTGTGTGTGTGTGTGTGTGTGTGTGTGTGTCTGTGTTAGTGTGTACATCGTTTCTAAAGGCATTTTAAGTGGTTTTGCCTTTGAGCCATGGATAAGTATAAATTGTCCCTTGGAGCTGGAGATGGGTAAAGAAGGAAAAATCAAGATTTTTTTTTTTTTCTGGTGGGGTATTAACATGATGTAAACTTCACATGACTGCTGACAGTTCTGATATCAGATGTGGTTTTTGAGCAGATGCTTGGCCGCCATTGGCTTAAGTCCGCAAATCAGATGGAGAGGAAGATTGTTGAACAACTCTTACTTAAAGTTTTTCTGTGGTTCGTTTCAAAATTCATGGAATTGTTTTTAGCAGCTGCCACTTGTATCGGTGAGATCTTGAGTTCTGACAGCGGAGAAAGGATTCAGCGGTGATCACATACAACATCCTTGCTTGGCCCTCCAGCCTTGACACTGCATCACTGCAGAAGAGACCTGGATAGCAAAAGTCATTCCTTCCTCTTCTCTCTCAGTATCTATACAAACACACTTATACACGCTTTGTATCTTCTATAGATCAAGATTACTCAAAATTACTCCAAACAGTATATGTAAAGATATGTATGAAATTAATAATACAGTTTGCAACAAATGCCTTTACAGATCTATATGATAGAAGCAACAGTCTGTCGATTTTGTTTTGTTTTTTGTTTTTTTTAATGGCAATCAAGTCGTGGGAATGCAATGCACTTAAAAAACAAACCTGTCCTCACTCCCATGGCTTCATATATTGACGCTGGGAAAGCAGGCATAAAAATGTTTTGTTCCTGTGTAGGAAAGACAATGGGGTCACTACGGAGAAGTTGAATGTCTTTCGCGCTATGTCGCGGAGGGTTGAAGCTTCAGTTGAAAGCAACATGCAATAATGAAGCATCGGACTTTGTCACCATAGGACGCAAAAGTCCACTATCCCAACATTGATATATTACACCATGGGTGTGAGGATTAGTTACAAAAAAAAAGAAATCTGATTTTAGTCTGAAACTTTGTGCTGCATGGGTGTACGTGAGGATCAAAATAGTGTCTATTTTCAAGTGGACTTTTGTGTCCCAGAGTGACGCAGGAATCAGTCATCTGTTGTGTTACATGTTGAGGAATTTAGCCTTTCAATTGCCCCACAGATTCCAAATGGTTTACAAGGTGTAACCGTACTTGAAAGTGTTGCAATGTTGCAGACATGTGGCCCCTTCCATGTTTAACTCTGCAGTTTGTTTTGCATTGCCCAGATCGCAACAACTGATGAAATTATTTCCATCACACTAACAACAAGCTCTTACTGGAAGTCACTCAACTCAACAAGGATCTTGAGGTCCACTGCACCTTGTTGCGAGAATGGTAGCGCATTTATCACCCGTCTAATTGGGTGGACTTCAGGGGAGTTTCTCTGGAATGGCAGTTTTTAATGGAAACTGTGGAAGGTGATGAGGGACAAATGCTCCTGGAAACTGGCAACAGCTCTAGGGACAGCATCATGCCTCCGAGCCGCTTGAGTGTACACTATGTCACTTTGTAAACTACAAAGCGAAATGATCTGCTCACCTGGGGACCGGAGGGAAGCTATAGAAATCGTGAATATCAATGCACAGATGAATTCTGGGATCTAAGAATATGATGAAAGCAGAGAGTAAGATGTGTGATGGGAGACTTATTCACATGAAAATGGATCAGACATCATGCTGCGCCAGATAGCCAGCTGTGGCTGGTAAAGAGGAGAAAACGTGACGGCGAACGGTGAGACAAACTTTCCTGCAATTTCATTTTAGACACAGTAAAGACTCTGAGAGAATCCCAGGAGGTCGGAACGGCATCCGGCATCTGAAAAGACCTCAATTTTGAAATGGGACGCTTACTAAACTGCTGTAACCGCTGCCTTTCAGGTTTCCTTTGGCTGTGACAAAAAAGACGCGAAATAAGTTTTTATAATCTCTGGACCTTGAACGCTTTTCTTTTCCTTTGAAGGGAAAAATATACAGTTTCATGCTTCACCAGTTTTTCTGCCTTTTTTTTTCTGGTCAGTTATTCACCCTCTCCCCTCAAACATTCCCCAATGTGCAGTGAGAGGGCGATTTAAAGACACTATTAAAGCTCTAGCAAATGAACACATCAGAAACAATATTGATAACCATTGCCACCAACAGATATCTACTTCTAAAAATGCGACACATCCATCACATTTAAACTTTTTTTTCTGTTTACTGTTTACATTGATTCATTCTTCTGTTGAAACACAGAATCTAAATCCTGGCTAATTGTTAAGATCCACAAGCAAGTGTGAATACAGCAGCCCCACAATGTCATTTGAATACAGCCTTCTTTGTTTAATACAGTCTCTGTGATGGAGTATGTCTGTCTATTCACTCTCTCTCGCTGACACTGTTTGGGCCAGGGTTATTCTATTTGTCCATTTATAGCCCACTGAGCTGCGCCTGGTATCGTAGCAACAGTAACTATGGCTATAGAAACCTGTGGAGAGATCAATTTGTTGGCCTCCACTTGGCCTCTTTGTACAAGGGCTTGTACATTGATTTAGATTATTCACGTCTATAGACTGTCATGCAGCCACATGGCTCCGAAAAACAAGCAGCGGCATTTATAATCCCATCGCTTGTGTTGATAGTATTTCCATTTTTATTGAGCCGCAGACTTTAATTGAGGCTTATCACAGGGAACATAGTCTTTGCTCTCTCTTTCTCCTTTAAGCTCTCATCTGTGTGTGTGTTGTGTGTGTTGATTGACAAGTGTTTACAATAATCTGCGGCAAAGCATTGGCGCTATTAAGTGATGAATTAGTTGAACTAATTTCAGATAATCCTCCTCCATGCTGGGCCACGTTGACAGCGCTCTGATGTTTGAATTGTAATGCCTGAGTCCTTTGACTTCTGTCAGGCATAAACTTCTGTTTACACTTGTTTATTGCAAATTAGTTTTCTAACCTTCTGCGCCGCCTTTGATGTGGAAATTACATGTGAGGCTCGGGCACATGTGGAGTACGTGTCACAAGGCGGCTGAGGTCGAAACGTGGCGCCTTCAAGAGTTTTCTTTGCTACAAATCTAAAATGTTATTTGAAAGTGTTGAAATGCTGCAGACACACGTCATACTCCAGTCATGTGACCTCCTCCATTTCTTTTTTAAATCGCACACATTGCTCCCTGAAAACGGATTAAATGATTTACATTACTCCATCACTTTACACTTGTGAGCTAAAAAGGTCAAAGTTACCTAAGTAAGTGATGTAGCATTGTGTTTTGTTTTGGCTCACATTAACTTGATATGGCAGTGGATTCAAGTTATACATTATCCTGCACTCATCAATTATGTTGACATCCTCTGTGCCTGTTTTTATTTGGGCTTTTAAACAGCAGTGAGTGCTGGAAAATGACTCTACATGATATTTAGATGTTAAATGTGTGCAACTGGGTTGTGAACAGTTAAGGAAAAAAACATATGAGACATTTTAAACTTGAAAAAAAAAAACAGTAACTCAGGAGTTACTTTCTCTAGAACAGTACTTTATCAGTTAGAAGCAACTGTAATTGATTAATTTTCTTAGAAAAATGTATTATTGACTTACATTTTATCTATGTACTGAGTTCGCATTAGAAATATCGTTGATAGCAATGAGCTCGATAGGACAGAAGGGGGCAGTAGTGGTCTGACACTTATTCATGACGCACACATAAGGTTTTGCTGCAGCCCTCTGCTGGCAGAATAGCAACGTCTCCTGAAAATGTGAAATACAGTTTCCATTTACAGAGAGACAGACAGCTGAACATTGATGATCATGCAACCTTGTTGACTAAGAGAATAAAAAGAGAACAATTTCTAGATTCAGAACTTTAAACCAAACATTTCTTGTCATCCTGAGCCGTTAAGTTTGTGGAGCACTACCCATAGTAAAAGTGAAATTCATATTTTCAGTTGAATTGCCTTGAGTAATAAAGCGATTTTACAAGTGAAATGAATTGGAACTTTCTTACCGTGGACCACACACACAGACAACAGTGAGGCAACACGCTGATTTTGAAAAGCATTTTCATGCGGAGACGGTCTTGCTGCTTTGCATAATTGATACAGTGGGATTTAAGGATTCACTTCTTCCAGTGACTTACAGACAGAAGGGAAGCTAATTATGCTAAAGTTATAAAAATTCCAAGAGCAATTGATTCCTGTACTGTAAAAATCTGAAATGCAGAGCAGCGCTGTTCTCATGAGTGAACACCTTTAATGAATGTGATTCTTGTGCTTCTCTGCGAGCGTCAGGTCAGTAAACAGCGCGGCTGGGTCTTTTCAGGCCAACGCAGGAGGACGACGGGAACCGCTGGAGCTCCCATCCTGCTGCACCGGGACACACTGGTCGCTCCATGCATTTTTCATTGCACATTCCAATTTTTTATACTATTTAGCTTTTCCCTCTAAACTTGTGCGTGCTGACACGACATTTCTCTGCCTTCTGCACAAAGCCCTCTGGTGCTCACTGTGCCGGAGTCAGAGTGAGTTGTGGTTTTGTGTGTCTGCCTGCTTGTGTGCTTGTGCGTGAGCACATGTAAAGAATGGAGATTTTGTACGCGCTCTCTCGCTCGCTCATCTTCCCCTGCTCACTGTATGTGATCCCAAAGGCGGCACAGAAATTGAGAAAACAGGCAAAGTAGCCGTCACACACACAAAAAAGTCCATTTAGTCTTTTGGCAGCTCTGCAACTGCAGAATAGTGCTGCGCAGGATGGATTATGTGAAAATATTCTGAAATTCAAATTTCATTTTGTTTTGGCCCAGAGCAACGGGCAAACTGCCTGGCTGAGATCAGTAAAGGTCATGAGGAATTAAAATGCTTACTGTACTGAGAGAGAGCGAGAGAAAGGAAGGGAGCGGGGGTTGTGCAGTGAAAGATGTGAGAGCAGAACTCGGCCATCTGCTAGTTGTTACCCTTAAGTGAAAGTTCCCCCGATTGTGGCATGAAGCTATGAAATATTCTCGAGTCCCATGAAGTATATGTTCGAGCTTTGTTGTTTCTCAGTTTAGCAAACCGTTTTTAGGAATGTCTTCCATTACATATCAAACGCTCAATATGTTAAAAATGTTAATATGTTCGGTGCAACTTCACAAATAAGAGAATCTGTACCAAGAATTGACCTCATCACAGGTCAAAACAGAAGCCGATTACAAACACGTAGCTTAACAATCACAATTCAAACAGCAATAGTTTTCTCTGGGGCAAGCAACACAGTCATCACCTTGGACAGCGCCACGTGCTCATGCTCACACACCAAGTGAAATTAAATACATAAATATGAATGAGAAATAGAAATGTGACAACACTGATGAGGCGATTCGGGATCTTTGAACTTGTTATTGTGAGCTTGGTACAACAGCGCACGCCACATCTGGCTTGGTGGGTGCCTTCTCAGTTGAACACGGTAAACAATCCAAACAAAATAGGCATCTATTGCAAATGTAATGAGCCCACTTGAGATGGCTTTCGACTTTCTTGACTCCCTTGGTTGAATCTGAAGATTTTCTCCGAATAGGATGCGTTGCTAAAGGTACGGCCTCGCGGTGCAACACATGCTCTGCTCATTCATTTGTATTTTTAGAGTCTTGGCGGCGAGATGTTGCCGTTCACAGCTGACAGCGTAAGAAGAGGAATATGTAAGAAAGCTGACTTACATCTCACTTGCTATCTGCAGATTATGAAATGTGTTGAACGTAATCTGGGGAAAATGCTGATTGACCTTTCCAGGCTAATTAACGTGTAGCCAATAGAAAGCAGATAAGAGAGCTGGGCTGTCAGTGTGAGTGACAGGGTGAGACTCTCCCCCTGCAGGCACATTAGCAGCGAAGATAACACCACCGTGTGAATACCCACCCACAAGTGCACGGAGGAGATTTGAACAAATCATCTATCACGATTTGGCTCCGACGTATGGGAGATTTATGACACTCCGATGAACAAAAACAAAATCCCCCCATCTTTTATCTATAGGTTACATTCACATCCTCTTCCACTGAACTCAGCGGGTCCCGGCAGGTGAATGTCCTCGTGAACCGCACGTCGCTCAGTCCTCAGTCAGAGCTGAGCTGACATGCAGGACGGCCTGTAAGCTGCTTTTGTCCGTTGGCGGTGAAGTCATCTGCCAGCTCAGTGGCTCCTGCAGACAAAGCTTCAGAGTGATAGCCCACACTCTTGTCAGACCTCACTCTCTATGGAAGCCCCCCACCACCACCCTCAGCTCCACTCATCCCAGCAGTATGGTCAAAGCCTCTTCTCTGCCTGCCCTTCATTTTCATATCATTCTGTTTTATTTCACTCATTTCCAGTTGATGTAACTTCAAGAGACAGAAACTTCTCAATTGAAATATCTTGAATGTGACGTCTTGCTTTTGCTGAGTGGGAAGAGGATTTTGGAAGTCAGTGGAGTTGATGGTTTGAAATTCCATGACTGCCCGGTTATATTCTGTTGTCATGGGGGAAAAGCCTCCTCAAATTCATATTAATAAAATCATATTTTACTCAAATCTCATGCCATTTAGTAGACTGTTTTATCTAAACCATCAAGGACAAGGCAGACCAAACCCAGAACAGCAAGAACCAAACAAAGGCCACAGAATTAGGGGTGGGACTTTAATCTGTTTAGGCCGAGTAATTAATTAAATGGAATAAAATCCATTTAAAATAATGCAATTAATTACCCCATCAATCACATTCACTCAAGACACAACAAAACTTTTTCCAGTCTGTGAGTACCGACAGCTCTTAATGATGCCCTAGATGCATCATAAAAGAAACTCTATATAGATGCTAATGGTGAACACTGTCAACACTGATTTGAACTGCAGTGAAACTAGTTGGATGTGAATATTCAATCCAGGTCCATTTTCTCTCTCAATTACTCCTACAATTTAGCCTCAGAATTTTACTGACAGAAGGTGTTCTTGCTTTTGCACATATCCTAGCCAGTGTTATTCACTGTTTTTAACACATAATTTTCAGTCATCATAATGTTAGCATTTCTAACTTAAAGCAGAGTGTTATGAAACTCGAGCAGTGCTACCGCTACGATCAATATTAAATCGTCAACAATATTCTGTTCTTCTATTGTGGCACTCAATTAATTTCGCATTTATTTATTTTATCCAGTCCCATTCCTACAAAGAACATTTTGACCAGTAATGGAAGCACTTTATAGTTCACATTGCAGTCCTCTGGTCCAGATCATGTCAGAAAAGTGGGTCTTTAACCAGAGTTGTGTCCTTGTGTGTTTGGTAGCCAAAGCCGCAAGCAAAACCTTTTTACTGAATGGATTGGGTTTGATCCTTCCAATCAGGAGGCTTTGCATTTCTACAGTCCACTGTTGAAAGACAGCAAATGAGCTACCTTCATCCGAGCTCATCAGTCAACCAACATAGGCATCAGATAAGATGAAGTGATGGGAGTTCTGGATACGCACAAACTCCAAAGGAAGGGGAAAAAAGAAGAAGGAAAGCAGGGTATCAGGAGAGTGAAGGTGGGGGTTGGTTTGGAGGGCTGGCCACAGGGGTGTGTCCAAGCTCGCCCTCATGAATCAGTGTCACCAGAGCGATGAGAAAATAATTAAGAAACAGGCCAGAGCTGTGTTAAATACTGCCAAAGGTAAAAGCTCCTTCTGTAGCGGGAAAGAAAAGCGAATAAAAGAGCAGCACGGGTGGAAATCTATATCAGCAAGCAAAAATGCCCTTCATGTGGCATGATGAAGGCAGACAATATAAATAGCTCTGCCATATTTTAAATGTTCATGTACAGTAGCAACGTAAACAGATTGCAAAGCAGTTTCAGGATTTATGACCGGCGTGGTAATACACAGAAGTCAACGCTGTGAGTAATATTTCACTTTTGTTATCACATTGAGTGTAAATATGCTGAGACGTGCAGGCTGCAGATGAAATATTTTAAGCAATTTCTCCTTCAATTCTTCTCCTTTCAGCAGCTGAGCTGCTGTGGGTGAGGGGTGTCAGAAAGGTCACAAGCTAAGAAGTACTTTGAAGAAACAAACAGAACGCTCTCCTGAGGCAGATTATTTAAAATGATCTCATTTGAATATTAGGATTTGGCTAGAGTTTGGAAAAAAGTCACTATTTCAGCTGTACGAGGTTCCGTAAAACGGCTTCATGCTGGTTCACCGGCGAATGCTCCATCCAATCGTTGGGGTGCATTTATGACTCTCTCCTTGTGTGTGGTGCAGGAAACGGAGGGTTTAGTCTTATGTTGTTCTGGCTATATTCTGATAAGAAATGTCAACATCAATCCTAAAAATACCTCTGCAACGCTCTTCCAAAACAGAGTTTTTCAAATATTGCAGATTATGTTGTTTTGTTGCTCTCTGCTGGGGTGTAGGTTAGTGATATAGGGCCATGTCCCCACCATGAAGTGGTGCCTACACATTCTCATGGTGGTCTTTCCATCCCATCTTAGCCCTCATAGATGAAGATCAATATGCACATATAGGTCACATCACCTCTCACCATGCGACTTTCATCTTTGTTGCTGCCATGCCAAACATGCTATAGCGATGCAACACACCGCACTTTACTTTCAAAGTGTCTTATTTTTCTCTTTTATAGCTCCCATGAATGTTTAAACATGTCTACCGATGATATATAGCCAGTCCCCATTGGTTTGCTCTCTGAGACAACCCCCAAGAATGAATTGAGTTTTTATGTTACAGTGCGTGCAGCGAGCCACACATTTGCAGTGTGTATTCCACATGGAACCCTTGTAGCAGTGTGTACTGTATGTTAAAGCATGAGACTTATCCATCTCTGAGGAGCACTTGGTGAGAGAAGCACTGTCCTCCACGCTGCTGCTATCAAGAATGCACGAGAACTCAAGTGTCATCCTCATCTATGGCTTTAATATTCTCAGCTGAGCTGCTGTTAAGTAGCTTTGTCTCCATAAGGGGGGAATGAAATGTGAAATCAGGTGGATTTTAATGTGTGTGATGTAGTGTAAGGACTACCGCTGTATAGAGTCGGGACTAGATTTGGAGGTATTTATGTGTTCACTAAATGAGTGTAGCTTATTCATGTATTGTGATCAATAAGCATCTTCTTGGTCCACCCTCATTACGGTTGGTTCAGGAGGTTGACCGTGATCCAATGTGAGTTAGAGGAGGCCTGTTATGGTCTTCTGTGTAGTAAGAGTTCTTGCCAGTGTTCGCAAGATAAAGTGTCACCTTAACATATGGCACTCATCTATTTCTGGGTAATTTAGTTTGGAAAATAAGCCCATATGCTACATTAACTCGCTTGAACTTTGAAAAGAAAAACATTGAAAATTGAACATTGATTTGGTTACACTTTATATATATATATATATATATATATATTCATAAGACACCATAATGCATTTAGAAGGCAATATAGATTTATAGAGTTATGATTGTTTATAATCATGAACAACAATTTATAACAAGGTTGCGAAAGTAATGTAAGGTGTGCAGTTTGAGAGAGTACTGTTATTTGCCATAGCATTATACTGTGTGGTTCATGTTAAGGTTATGGTTTTCCATGGATATAATTCTTCATAGACCTTGTTATAAGTAGCCAGTCTGATCTAATGTACCAATAATGCATCATAGATGAGAGCTAACTTTTATTTTGGCATGAAGCTACTGTATTATCATGTGAGCTTTACTGCTGAAGGAAAAAAAAACTAGACTATGGTCCCCTTCAAATGGACCTGTCTCCTACGATCTATTATTTGACACCAATGATCTAATTCTTTGTGCACTTGCTGGTTGATGCTTTTGAAGTCTGATAAAACAAGTCCAGATATATATTATCTTAGGGTTAGCTTGACAGAATGCGAAGATGACAGCTTCACAGTTCCGTTATTTAACTCCTTTAAGTGCAATGACCTTGATAAAAGAGAAGCTCTACCAAAAGTGAGTGTAACTATTCAGTGTAAAGGGTTGAACAAAAATAGACTGGTGTTGACAGCAGAGGTGCACATGTAGTACCATGAAATAGGTTCTTGTGTATGATGAAACAGACTGCAAGGAGTGCGTAATGTTCTTTTCAATTCCGAATCCATGCATATATATATTTGATAGAAGACAATATTGTGTTGCTTTGGTCTTGCAGGCAGCAGCGATCCCATGTTTTATTGAGAAAACACAGCATTGTGTTCTTTGCAGCGCTGTTTCCAAGCAACATCTCCAAAGTTGGGAGGGAAACAGCCCTAATAAGCTTCCTCATTAGGGCGAAAACATAGTAGGGCTCACGTTTGTGCTGTCAGCTCTGTGGGTTAGCATACAAACTTCAAAAGACAGCTGCGAACACAACACACACACACACGCACACACACACACAGCGAAGCACTAATTTACTTCAGGAATTGGTAAACAAACTATTATATCAACCCACATTTCTCCCTGAGTGGAAGGTGCGCCGGTGCAATATACACAAACTGGGTTCTCTCTGTAGTGGCTCCAGCACTATGACAAAATTTGTGGTTGTCTCTCGCTGGTGATAAAGCAGCACATAAAAGGCTCATTATTCAGGAGTTAATTTGGCAGGGTTTTCTCCCCCCCAGGCTGTGCCAAACCTCAGACTCTCTCCCTCTCAGCCACTCCCGCCGCTGATCCCTAACTGTACTCTGGATGCTCCAGACACACAAGTGATCACAGACAGACTTGCGACTGCGTCACACACACACACACACACACACCTCATTAATGCAAACACAACCTGGTTACATCCCTATATGTAATAAATTGGATTAAATTCCACTGGCTAAGCACTGTGATCTCTTCGGGTTAATTAATTTCATTCCATTCACTCTGTGTTTTTTATGCTTGAACACATGCTGACACGGTTATTGTGTGGCATCCTGCTCATTGGAGGAGTATAATGGGCTTTGGGACGGAAGTGAAGATGTTGTTTGGTATTCTGGCACCAAAGTGATTCAATTGGTTCTCTCTTTCGACAAGGTATGCTACAGTGGCGAGCACTAATACAGCCTGGCGCTCTTCCTCCCTCCTCTCTTATCTCGCCCTCCAAATGAGAAAACCTGGATGGCTTCTCAGGGGCCCTTGTTTCTGCTTGGATGCTATCTCATTTGGTTTTTAATATATTTATCCATTCATTATTGCTCCCTTTATCAGCCGGCTGCTATTGTTCATAATTTGTCCTTATCTCTTCCACTGACAGTCAAATTTGCACTGCGGCTCCGCCGACAGATGGAGAAATGACCCGGTTACCAACCCCTCCTTCCACAACTTCTCTCCTCCCTTCTTTCCTTTCCTCGATCCTCGAATTCTAATGAAAAATGACTGACAGCCTGCTGTATAAGTAGTTGTCATAGCAACCATCCCATCCTTCTGACGAGTGCTTTTCTCTATAGCACTCTCTGCACCACTGTCACAATATATCCCCCATCGCTTTCCATCGCATCTCAATCACTCCTGCCAGTGCCTGAAGAAAATACTATCTGTGTAGTCACTGTTGAGTGTATTTCTTTCTTATGATACATGGACTGAATATATACATAGATTTGAAGCCAGCCCAAACTTTCTCCCCAATGTCTGGGTTTTCTTCAGCCTGGCACTTTTTAATGGCGTTTGGACCCCCGCTGACTCAAAACATTTGTGGATACTGAGATAGTCTTGGATTAAGAGGAAGATTATATCTAAGCAAATGAATCAAGAAAAACGTGTTTATGGATAAGCATTATTAGTCTAAATGGAATTGTGAGAAATGACCAGGGATAATGGGGCTCGGTGTCCCATTCCCATTCTCCATCTGCAAGTCCACACAACACTGTTGCTCCTCTGCATCAAGAGAATCCTGTTGAGGTGGTTTGAGCATCTTGTTTGGAAGCTGACAGATCTGGGACATGCAGTAGACACAACCTCTTTCCGTTGAGATAGGAGTGGCTCAGCATCCCCCCTTGAAAAGTGGTTTCTTGGGAGAGAGAAGTCTCTTTGCTCCGAGTGCTACCCTGCAGCCCAACCAAATGACCAGAGCCAATGTTGTTGGGTTTGGTTTTCCGATGTTTCATTCTGTGCAGCATCATGTTTAAAGCATATATTTATTCATCAAATGTGGTACTGCATCCAGGTTTTTTTTCACAATTTTTTGTTGGTTATTGGTTAAAGTCCCAGCTATTGAAGCTATTCTCATGTGGACTAGTTGAGGTGCTTGTCAAAACAAACAAACCAACAAAAAGGGATGGTAAAACCTGCAGCAGTGTGAATTCCATGCTGTGCAGTTGATGGGTTTTAAGCATGAGACAGAGTTTTGGCTACCTGCAGTACTGTTTGAAGTTGACTTGTTTGACTACATCAAATAGGATAGTGAAACCACAGCTTAAGATTCAAGTCACACTGGGGGTAGCGCCTCGTCCCCACGTGCTCTTGCTGGTCCTAAGTTCAAAGTTGTGATCCCATTGCATGTTTGTCACAGGCATGTGCCAGTGTGGCTGTTTACTTCCACCCCTTGCTTCCTTGTGCCTTACCGCCTCCAACTTCACCACAATTCCAGTCTTGAGAGGGATTTGAGAACACCTACAACTCTTCATCCGTCCGAGCTTATCAAGAACCGTGTGCACAGCTGCTGACTGGATGGGACTGTCGATCTGCCTCTCCCACACGTTCACCCTCACCTCCTATTATCTCATTATCCCTGCTTCTTCTGGCTCCGTCTTCTTTTTTTTTGTCTTTTTCCCCGTAGGTGAAAGACTTATCGTTATTCAATAGCTCTCAATCTACTGGCCTAAGCTTTGCCAGTCTGTTGCGTAATCTTTGGAAATCAGTCTCAGACCAACTATTAGTTCGAGTTGTGTGTGAATGTGCGAGTCCCTGAGGGAGCAGGCAGGATTTATGTTCTCTTTACATTGTTGTCTGTCTTCCCTGTCTTCAGCTCCAAACTTGATGTTGTTCATTTCCAAATTGAGTGGGGCAAACATCAAACATAGAAATTAGCTTTGGATTGTGGGACCGTGACATAAAAAAGAGTGAATTGTTGCTTTCATAAATGCGTCAGGTTTTTCCTAGGCCTCTGAGATAATAAAACCATGATAATAAGCTTCATATTTCATGTAAAAATATTGACCACATTTACACCAATGAGGTGTCCTGTGCTGCGGAAGACACGTGGCATTGTGCACAGCGAATCGTGGTGATTCAATAGATATGAAAGGAAGTTCCTTGTGTTGCAAAATAATCATGTTAATTTAGGTGAATAAGATCTGAATCTGATGCCCTCGATTTATGTCCTTAATGGTCTTGTATGCAGTTTACATGCTCTGCAACTCCTGGAAACAGGAGTCATATCAGACCTGAGGAGATTATAAAGACAAGACATGCACATATTTTTAGGGCAGTGAAAAGAAAAAGTGAAGAAAGACAGACATGTTTTATGTTTAAGAAAGGTTCCAGTGCGCCATCAGTATGAGATCATGTCATTCTACTCCTAAGCAGAACGCAATTCTCTTTAAGTTTGAGGCAAAAAGTCAGAACAACTGCAGCATCAAAAGTGAAATGTTACATAACAAAGCATCGTTTATATTTGGAGATCATGCATAAGTAACAGAATACAGCCGCATTGTTCTCGCAAATGCTCTTACTGAATAATTATTTCAGATTTAATTCTCATTTGCCCCAAAATGCAATGACTTCACTCGACACAAATGTGCTCATTCTAAAGTGCTTATGTAACAAAAAAAAGGGCCAAATTGACCCAGATGCCTTCTGCGCTAATATCTAGCCAGAACAATGTGATTCCATTATTCAAAGTTTAATTTGCATCACATTTATTCCAAACAAGCATCTGTTTAGGAACCCGCTAAATTAAACTTGATGGAGGCGGTGGTGGTGGTGGTGTTTAAATTTTCAGGACTGCAGTGACACAATGGAGCTGCATATATAGTTCTCCGCCACACTGAGCTCTAAATGCATTCTAATGGCAGTCAGCCGCGGTTATCGCAGTTTACATGCTGATGGTTATGAGGCTCCTCAATCTTTTCAGTGTTGACATTTCACTGTAAACACATGCCCGCACTCACATAACCACGGCTTGCTATTACTGAGAGAACAGTGGCTCTTTCCTGTGCTAAAGTGTCCGGCTCGCAGCGCTACCTCTGTCCATGCATGACTTGATCGTGTCACCCGCACCACACTTTAGCTTGAAGGGTGTCACACAAATGACTTGCATTCATGGGAATATCTTATTGTATTTGAGAAATATTAGTATGGCGATGTAAACCGTTTCTGAAGAGCAGAACATGAAGTATGTATGGCTTAGGCTAGTGTGGCTACATTCGTAATACGTCCTTACGTTAGCATGCATGCTATTCCATTGCCTCATGTTTCTCCTGTTTCTACTGCCAAAGGCTTTGTAAAAATGAACAGACATTCATAAATTTAAAAAAATAATAAAAAGGGCCTAGCCAGTCAGCATTTGTCACCGCTGCGCCCCCTACGTGTTGAGCATAAGCTATGTGATTCAGTTTTTGTTGTGTAATGACAGACGTGTCATTATGTTAATGTAGTTGCTTCACATAGTACTACTACTTTCAAAAAATGCCTTTGTAAAGAGGTAAGGAGGTAAAGAGTAATCAGCTTGAATAAAAATGTTCTACGTTTGTGTCTGAAATAAGTTTTGCTCAAAATATTAAACTTGTGTTTGTGACTGGATTCTCGGAAGGCTGTGTGCTGCTCACAGGTCCGCAGCCTGTCTGTCTCCACTTGTCCAATTGTTTGCTGCTAAAACAGAACATTTTGGGTTAACATTAACAATAACCTGCACAGTTGTGGCCAAATATATACTACGCTATGTACTATGCCCGGGCAGCTGTGGTCGTGACGTCCTCGAAACAGTGCATTTTTAATAGGTTGCTTCTATTTTTTTTAAACTAAATAACAGTTGTTGTTAAAATGATGCTTCATCTTGCTATCGCACAACAATATCGCCCCTTTAAGTCAAGTCTTGTAGTAATGACTGAATAATTGTGAAAAATAAATGAGTTGTTTGCTTTGAGTGAGCGCTTTGTTTCTTTGATAACTCCCTTTTTAAGTATAACAGAAGAGTTATACAAGGCTTTGTGATACACAACTCCATGCCTGTCGAGCAAATGTGTGGTCATGGTGAGGGATTAGTCATCTATAATCCTCTGTCAAGCTCTACTATCCTTGTTTTCACATGTATTTCTCCTGTTCCGTCTCTCTTTTGTTTCTGCTGCCTCCTCCCCCCTTCAGATGTGTGTAAATGACTGTAGGTGTTTAGCACCGTGTGTGTCTGTTTGCACACTGCCTGCGCTGCAGTGTTGTAGATAAATGAGATAATGTTACTGTTGGCGATGAACACGAGACCTGAATTCCCAAGGTAGCGTTTTAGTTCAGAGCAGCAGACTCCTCGACGGTGCAACAGATCTCTGAGATGATCCGTTTTCATGCATTGTTAGCTTGTTTTCAAAGCGTCACAGAACATGCCTCCCCCTCTCTGTTACTTTCTCTCTCTCTCTGTTGCAGATGAAATACTAAATGCTCTGAATAGAACATTAATATTGCATGCATTTCGCCCACATTTGCCGTACTTATAGGCGACACACCCGCAGCCAGGGGACTGCACGGCCCCGGCGTGTGAGCTTTACAGTGAACCAATACTGCCGAGTGTGATCTATAGCAGCCAATGATTCTGCTGTACTATCATAAATATTTTGCCTCACAGCCGCCGGTGACATGGCGTTTTTTTTTTTTTTTTTTCAGGTGCAGAATAGATACAATGCTGTATTTTAAGACAAGTGACATGTGGGCTGCTTCTGTGATGATCTGTGTGTCTAATGTGAAAGTGAGAAAGGTCAGGCTCTCTTGCTGTATCCAGGAGTGAATATGAGATGTTGTCTGGCAGGATTTAAGGAACATTGTGCAGCCTCACACCCCCCAGCCTCCACTCTTCCCGACTCCCACCCTATTTTACCTTACAATTTATATTCTCCCTGGAGCAGGAGGAAGGACCATCTTGGCCTTTCATTTTCCAGTTCAGGGCTTTCCTCTTTTTTTTTCTTTTTTTTTTTTGGGATAAATGCTCTCCAATCCACTCTGACAGATGTCACATTGCATCACTTCCATTTTGATATGTAGCCTCTGATCACGCCACTTGCAATGAGTGGCCCACACCAGAGACGTCACTCCCTCGACAGCATCCTGACACTGGTGATTATTTTATAGGTGCATCTCTGATGGTGCTGAAACTGTAGCTGGATGAGCTTGTCTAGTTCTGAAGCAGACATGGGTAAAGAGTGGCCCTGGTGCCAAATGCCGCCTGTTATTATTCGACCCTCACGATGTCGGAGCAAAACTCCAAAAGAAATTATACTTTTATACAGTACTCTTTTTTTTAATATTAATTCTTTGTTTTCCGATTCTATGTATTTCTGTCTAAATAAATATTAATTATATTCAAATGTAAAAATATTGTCATTAGTAATGCCGATTTTAATGTTATTTGTTGTCCCTCAAAATGAATAGGAGAAAACAGGAGGAAACAAAGAAAATCTCCCTCTCTATCATACAGTATGTTTGACCCATAGCTCAGTTGCCAAGTTACCACTTTCAATCTTCCAGTTCTTACAATTAACGTTGAGGATCTTTAAATGAAAAATAATATCAAATTATTTCACACATTTTAAGCATGTAATGAGGATTTAAACTGCACAAGTTAATATTTATTGGCATTGTTAGCATTTAGCATTTGTTTTATCTTAAACAGTGCACCACATACTACCCAACCATTTGCTTAACATATGCACTCCCCATATTTTTCATGTTGATACTGAGATATATTATGTTTTCTTTCGAGTTTTGAAAGTGTCTACAGAGGTCAGAACAGAATCTCTGCCCCATGGACATTGAGATGTCCCCCAAGTGCAGTTCAACCCCACTCCACTCCCTTGCTATGGCTTTATTGATCGATAACTACACATACTCCTGTTTTGTCACTTGTAGCAAAAATATGAAATAATATTCACCCTCAGCTCTAAGCTGATCCACAAACAGCTGATGCTTGTATGAAATGAACCCCAGAGGATTGCAAATCCAAAATTTGCTGAGAAATAACTGGCAATTTTGATTGACAGAAGATGATGTTGAAGATGATATTATTGTATTAATTTTCAAACTAAGAAGTGTGAGTGTCTCTGTGTCTGCAGCGGGATTGCAGGTCGTAGTTGTCGCTGTAGGTCATCCTGACACCGTAGGAGGCCGCTGGCTCTGAATTATAATCCCATCATAAAGGAGTCCAGCTGCCCATACTTTCTACTCACAATGACTTCTCAGGTCAGAGTTGGAAAAACAATCCTTACAAAGGGAAGGTTGCACTGCTGAGAGGCGGAGACCACTACCATTAATCAACCCAGGGCCGAAAACACAGTAAACACAGTGTGTCAGATCCAGGTGAAGATCAGATCCCACAGCATTTAGCGCTGCTCAGGAGCCGACGTGCAACGTTTTGAAAAGTCAGCATTATTCGTGGCGTGTCTCCCCAACTGCAGAGCTCGCAGAAGAGACACGCCATTGTTCACTGAAGAGCTCTGAAATATTTCCACAAAAAACACTGGATCAGCAGCAATTAACAGTGTAAGAGAGAGATAAAGAGTGGACGAGAGGAAGGAAGGCAAAGAAGCAGGTGGAAAACGTACAATCAGCACGGAAAAATGGGAAAGAAGAAGTGGTGGAGTGGAGAGAAAAATAATTGCATGTTGGGCTGCAGATGAATTGGTTCTTTCCAGACTATTACTATTGTTATTAAGTGAGAATCTTAAGTTGAGGATGAGTGAGATACACATATGTGCACGCTTATTAACCTTTTTCCGTGTCTTTTTTGTTGTCTTGTTCCAGAAGACAGGAAGTTGTTTGTGGGGATGCTGAACAAACAACAGACCGAGGAAGATGTTTACCGCCTTTTTGAACCCTACGGAGTGATCGAGGAGTGCACAGTCCTAAGAGGTCCTGACGGCAACAGCAAAGGTACAAGCCTGGCCACAGTTGTCACTAATATTTAGGTCACTGACAGAGAAGTGACACAGTCTGTGAGCGTCTCTGTCAGCTGGGGAGTGGGAAATAGAAGTGACATATGCGTCAGATATGGGTCAAATTGCTGTTTTCACATAATTACCTACATGCTCCGCCATACATCTGCGCACTGAACAGCAACAGCCATTCTGCGGGTGTCACATTCTGTTTGAGTGTCACATGAAATGAAGTGAGGGATGAGAATATTTATATATTTAGAAGAACTTATCCGACGGTGACCAATGTGCAGACCTAAGTAGCTGTGAATAACTAGTTTGCATTTCTTAAAATATCAACCAAAACTGTATCCTATTTGTAAAATGATGTCTAAAACCCACGATACAAGCAGCCTATTGTAAAGGATAGTTACTCTCAGAACTTCAGAAAGAAAATACATTTTCCATTGTTTTTTGTTTTTTAATAAATAAACATGATGAAAAACTACTTGAGATATATATGAGTAGGATTAAATTATATGTGAAGTTAGTAGAACATGATGTCTTTAAGTAATCTCATATCTAAATATATTTTAGATAAGTTGATTTCATGAGCCCAAAGATACCTTTTGCTGCTTAGAAAAATTAATTTGCAATTGAATATAAAGTGCTGACCATCCAAAAAAGTAAATTCGCATTGTAAACTATTATACTGCATACACAACACTTTTAGTGCAATTTGGATACTGTAGTCTGGATATCTCATAGACTCTCCTGGCTCTGCCAAGACTTCTGAAGACATTGATTCCATCCGACGTGCAAGGAAAATGGACTCTGCTTTTTTTTTTTTTTTTTTTTTTTTTTTGAGGACTCAAAAGCCTATTCCCAAGTCAGTGCTTATGGAAATTGTTGTGGAATTAAGGGGGGGGTTTGAAGGCAGAGAATTCTGACTGTGCAGTGCTTTGCAAGGAGGGAAAAGGAGAGATGGATGTCAAAACAATTGAAATGTCCCCGCTGTGAAGCAAAGGGCTGCTGCCAGAGTTTTTCATTAACTCCACAACTAGACTTTGGATAAGTTTTCTTTCAGATAGCGCTGAATCAATGTTAGTTCTGTTGAATTATATTGTTTTAGAAGGGTTCGTGAAGTTGCGTGAGCACCATCACTAAGAGGTTCATGAGCGCCATCGCTGTGAGACAATGCCTTAAAATGACTATGATTTTTCCTTCATTACAAGTCTGAAGTACATGATGAACCAGTGTGCATTGACACTGCTTTATTGTAGTACTATTACTAACAACAACGACAGCAGTCAGGGGGAGGCTGCAAGCTTATTACCACAAAGTAATGAGGTTGCCGGTTCGGTTCCAGCTGGAGGCTGTGGTCTTTTCTGTGTGGAGTTTGTATCAACTTGATTAAACACTCTGGTTTCCTCCCATAGCCCCAAAACAGATTGATTGAGTACTCAAAATTGTCTGTAGGTGTGTGTGAATAGTTACTGTGGCTCCGTTTGCCCTGTGGTCAACTGGCGACCTCTTTACTGTTTCACTCGCCTCTCACTTTAAGCATCTGGGCAAACACCACAGCCCACGAAGTTGAACGCACAGCTATTAGAATGCCATTGACTTTTACACTTTTAACACTTTGTATCCATCTACAATATAACTTTTTAAAAATGCCATTACACGCTGCAGCGTAGTGTTCATTTGAGAAGCGTTGTTGTGAAGAAAAGTGTTTTATTCATGTAGTTTGCTACTACAATTTCTACAAAGCATTAGTTTTCTGTTGACTTTACAGCCAAATCCTTGTGAGGAAAGAATGTTTGCTTTGCATCTCTTCCCGCTGGCAAGACCACACCAAACGCTCTGCACATTTTCCAGCACGAATGCCACGAGCTCCTCAACAGAGTCTGTCTTCGGTGTGAAGACTTTGTGGGTTTAGCCACTTCAGCTCGTATTTAATATGCACAGACAGGCATGCGCTGCTAAATAGCGTACTTTTCTGCTTCATCAGTGCAATCTTTAGCCTGCAGCTTCTGCCTGCCTGTCTGCTCGCCTAATAGCCACAGTGGGTTTAGCTGAAGCCTCTCGCTGCACACACTTTTCTGTGGTGTCAAGTGTAATTTCACTTTTATTAATAAAACCATCGTGTTTTTAAAACTTTGTCTGTTCCAGGTTGCGCTTTCGTCAAGTTCTCCACACATTCTGAGGCTCAGTCCGCCATCAGTGCCCTCCATGGCAGCCAGACCATGCCTGTAAGTGCAACACTCCTCCTGAACGCTTTCAAGGCAAACTGGAATATTTGGTCGACTGATTTCCTTTTCTTTTAACTTGAATGCATCTCATTTCACTGAACTGGTGTGTGTACATTTCCTAAAACGGGAGTCATTAAATGCTGTATTTATGGCAGTGCATGAAAATAATGCGGTGATGGCGATGCACTTGTAAAACCACAGAAAAGACTGCTGATATGCCACTGTTGTTTTAAATGTAGTAAACACCACTATTTAGAATGTGAAACAAATATTGGACAGGTTTACTATTACTTTTGGTTTACTTTACAGGAGGTCAAATGCTTAAGATTACGGTGCAGTGTTTGAACATGTGGAATGGTTCACTCGCTTTTTGGAATCACTGTCACCTAAATTATTATAAAAACAATTCCAAAGACTCACTTTCCTTGATATATCGCAGAACTCTTTCATTTTCTGGCCTTAACATATCCTCATCTCATCTAGCTTTTCAAAACCCAGTCATTTATGAGTGAGGTTGGTTAACAGAAGATGCTGCCTGAGTTTACATGTTTTCAATGATCATGTTGACTCTGAAGTAATGTTCTGTTCTATCTCTCCAGAAACATATAATAGTTATGATGCCAGTACGCTCCTCTCTAAAATACATACAACCACATGGACGCACTTGTGAGGTCCACACTTGTTGTAGATGGGGTAAAAGCTGCACTCATGAGAGTGTAACCTGCTCTTCATAGGTTGATCACCCTCAAGAAGGGATTCTATTTTGGCACCCGAGGAAGACAAGCACGATGAAGTGGATGGTGGAGTACCAGAAAAGGGGTTGTTACTGAGAGAAATCTATTGATGTTGAATGAGCGACTACCTGATGCTAAAAATAGATCATGCAAAGTAGATTGTTTGTCGTCGTGACACACAACAGCTCTGGAATATGTAGAGACATAGTATGTTACTCCCATCGCATTCCGCTCACTTATATTTAGCTCATTGCAGAATATTTTGGAGTTAGTTGAAGACTCACTATTTGCCTGTAGAATACAGATCTGTTTTGGGATGAAATATGTTAAGACATGTCGACACATGTGGCAATCAAAATTCTCTGTCAAAATATTTGGCCGCAGAATGTGAAAAAAAAAACCCATTTATTTAGATATTTATTCATTTTGCTTTGATATGCAGTCATGTTTCATGAGTGTTTTACGTGTGGCTGTGAGTGTGTTTGTACTTGGAGTGTGTTTGTACTTGGTGCTTGCTCTACTAATTTTTCATCTTTCAGTCATGTTACTTTTTCCACTTTCCCTGCTTTCTGCAGACGGAAATTTGCCTGTTATACTGTGAAATTATTTAGTAATGATGGCTGGTTGGGAATGGCGGCAAAATCTTTGAAAACAGTTTGAGCTATGGAAGCTGTTGGAAGTGTTGAAATAGTATTGAGAGGTGGGGTTGTAAGTTTGGTAATAGGATCAATGAAGAAAAACAAACAAAACAAAAACCTAAAAGCTAAAAAAACTGAAACCCCATTGATATAAAATACCAATAAACATTACTACAGTACTGGGGGGTCCATAACTTTGTTCTTCTCCCGTCACACACGTGTTTTGTTAAACACACTATCAATTACATACATAGCATGTTTAGTCTTCTTTAATATCCTTTCTGCATGTCCATTATAGATGAGCAATGACTCTGTTCCTGCCAGTCATTTTTCCACTTCAATTACAAACCTTTTTTGGCAGCTGCAGTACCTTTCCCAGCAGAGAGAAGCAATGTGGTACATGGCTTTGGTGCCAGCATAGTGTCTCTTTGAATCACTTTCATGATGTCCTTAAACAGCTCTTGTTGTAACTGGGGCATCCCAAACTGATCTCATGTTTCGCAGTGTGGTGGGGCTCCTCTTGAAATGTAAATTGCTAAATGGCCCACTAATGAACCAGTCAATACATGTTATTTTTCTTTTCTCTTTTTTGTTACTGAGTCTTTAGTCTCATGGCATGAAATCATTTCAGTCATTTGGCCCAGATGGCAGTCCAAACTGACCTCAAAAGCATATGAGGTCATGTGGACACACACTTCTGGGACCTGTAGTGTTTAGCTACAAGCTCTCAGATTACTTTTGCCGTTTCCACGAATTATCATCATTCATTTGTGCAGGAACAACAACATTTCGTGCCTAAACCCATATGGTTCCGCATGTTGTGGAAGAAATAGCCTTGTACTGTGCTTCTGCAAGGAAAGTGATGCAAAATTTTAGATGCACATAGAGAGAGGACATTACCATGGCAATGAAACTGAAGGAGACCACACGGAAGATCACATCCTGTGTCATTTCTTTATTCATGAAAATTGTTCTGATGGACTGCTGAAATGATTAAGCATTCCGATTCCATTCGAATTTTTTGGACATTTTATGCATATTTATCAATTGTTTATCTTTATTATTGTTTATCTGATAACGTATTATCAGTAAAGAGTAATATTCACATTAAGGTGAGTAGAGATTACTTGTACAATGTAGCTTCTATTAAAAAAAAAAAAAATCTGTAAATCTCTCAATTTTTCACATGACTAATTTTGGACATATTTTACTGCATAGTTTTCATGTTTATTTCTTATGTTTTTCACCGTAGATGTTGAATATTAAATTGTTTATACATACACTATGTTTTTTTATTTTTTATTTTTTATGTGCACCTGTCATTGAACTTCGACCCCACCTTGGCCCCGGCAGTAAAATCTATCAGACACTGTGTCTGCTATCACAACGTTTGCCTACCTAAACATATTGTTCTCAACTGTTCAAACATGACTGACAAAGTCTCTGAACTTGGTCACGTCATCTTGACGGCAAGTGAACTTTTTACTCGACCCGTCTTCAAGATATTCAATCATGGTTGCACCATCTTTGTTACAACGTGTCATATAAATCTGTGTCACTGAGGCAACATTCATAAGGAGCATCAGAATAACATATTCAGTTAGGATGTCCTGCACATCCTGATCCAAAACTCGAAATATCTATACTTTTTTTTTTTTTTTTAAATAAAACCGAACAGAATGCATCAGTGTTCCAGATAAAACGGTTTAAAATGGTCATTTACATTTTGGCGAGTCATCAATCTGCGGCTCCGCTTGCATAATCGGTGGATATAACTTCAGTGTGAGATTACATTTGCTGGTTATGTAAGCACGCTGTGTCCTCTGAATCCTCCCTGAGTTGGATTTGCTATGTGCACAGAAACAGGATTGCTCATTTGTATGTGACTCATGTTACGACTTTGTCCCTGCGTACCTGATTTTTGTCAAAATAAAAGCTTCTCTAAGCGCCACACACAAGTGAGGCAGTTATTTTTCAACGGCATCACTGTGCACAGAGCATCGCTGCATCATACGGTGTTGAACTCGTATGATGTTGTGTTGTTTTGAGTGGGGGACCCTGAACCCTGTATCTCACAGGTGTTGTGTTTCACTTTACGACTTCATTATTAATGTCTGCCTCTGCTCGGTGAAAGCGAAAAGAGGCAGCAGCTGTGCCATCAACCTCCGAGTCAATCTAAGTGCAAATGACAGCAGTTCATGAAGAAAGACTCTTGATGTCCATTCTCCATACATGCCCTCCTCGGGCGTTCTTCTAACCTCCTGTCTTTGCTAACTCTTTGCCCTCGCTCGTCCCTCTTTGGCAGCCTCTCGGGATATTAGGCAATAGACTTGTTTACTCCACCTTTCACCACATTGGCTGCTGAATTATTCATCTAACTATAAGCAAGGGGCTGAATGGAGGGAAGCAGGAGTGGGAGGTGGAAATACAGAGACGGCAAGAGAGCGAGAGAATGAGTGAATGGACAGGATTTATACCTGCTGCTCGGGTAAATTGATTATAGAAATCTGATCAGCATCTCATATCCTGTGGCTGCTGCCGGGAAGGCCCGGCGTGCCTGCCTCGCTGAGATTAGCCAGTCACCAGTGGACCGTTACACCTCAGCGTGACACTTCTTTTCAGAGCTGAATGTTGGTCAAAAAAAGAGCTGGAAAGACAGTGGACCACACATCCTGTGTGCAGTGTGGCCTTGGATACATGTCAGCCCTGATACTGCGTCTCGTACCTACACACATGCAGAAATGTTGACCACAATATGAAATATATTCAGATTAAAATCCTCATACAGTCATAAGCTAAACTGGCTGGCAGGCAGGTTAGTCACAGCCTCATATTGGCCTGCAAGCCACTTTACCTTTAAGTCTATTAATAATGGGATAAAATAAGATATTCATACTCCTGAGTGAACATCATGAATATGGGTGTGACACCTCTGTCTGAAGGAGATACCAGCAACTATCTAAACAGCACATTCTCCCCACTAAGGCGTCACATATTGACTATTGTCCCAAAGTGACACAAACGTCAGCAGTCTGCCGTGCATGTTGGTGCATTAGGCTTCCAGTCGAACTTACATTACATGAAAGTCAGCAGGTCACTTGTGGATGATCATGAGCTCCTCTTGTGGCTCATACAGTAATGCTATATTTTTCAGACAACATCAGAAGTAAAGTAACAATGCACCCCTCACATCCTCACACTATCTCAACTGTTCTATCTCAAAGTGCGGCGGGTCGTGAGAAAGAGATTTTATTATATTGAAACACCATAAGCAACATAGAAGGCTCGCTTTTGCATCAGTATGTAATACACATAGAAGTGAGCCTGGTTTGATCCAGAAGTCCTGGTCAGCTGGATGGAATAGAAATGAATGATGTTTTCTGAGTTCAATAGTTCACCCCCAGTAGATCACCCAGTAGATCCTTTTTTTGTGACAAGAGACTTATTCAATTGCATGTTTGCACACAAGATTGCCATTGTGAAATGCCATTTTAAATTGCTTAAATACGATACAGAGCTAAGCGCTCTGTAGAAGACGGGGGAGCGTGTAGTAGGTGCATAACACGGAGTAAGAGAGCGAGTGACTGACTCAGTATCTGAAGAGGAATATTCACACTGTGATGATGATGTTAAGTTGTATATTGAGACAAAAAATGCTGCTGTCTCTTTGCGTAGTGACAGGGAGTCCATTTGCCGTCACAGTTCACAAGCAGCACCCAGTGCAGGCGATACTTTGCTTCACTGTGTCGAGGGTGTGGTGGGGTATGGTGAAAATCCCTCTTATTGGAAATGTAATTATACATGGAAATAGTGCCGGCAGTAGCGGTCATAGACCCGCCGTCATCATTGTTGCTTCCGAGACTTTCGTTTTCAATTTTATATAAGACATGAGGTGTGAAAGAACCTGCACACAGTGAGGCAGCATATGTATTTGTGTGTCCATATCTGCTATCACGCCAAGGCCGACGCTGGTGAGTGGAGACGAAGTGATGGCCATGATAAAAGGCTGGCCGATAGCCTTGCTAGCTAAGGTGCTCAAGTGCAACGGATATTAAAACTGCAACTAACTATAGCAGCTTGATAGATTGAAGACCAATCCTCCAAAGGCTCTTTAAACTGGAGGTGTGTGTGTGTGTGTGCATACATAAACATCGACAGACCGAAGCAGTTTGTGGCTTCCACATATGCATGAACACACTCTTTTTTTCTAGATCGCTCCTCTTTTGGTTTCCCCATCACATACTCGTGGAGCCATGGGCGAGGGTCAAAGGCTCCCTGACTGATCTTATTTTCCAGCTCGGAAGACTTGAGCGGAATACATTTGTTCTATTCATGTAGCAAGGGAGTGGGCATTTTGTATGTATTATACGTGTGAGGTGAGTAAGAATGAGAAAATCTACATCAAGTATGTGGGGAAGGTGGAGTCTGTATAAGGGAACTGCGGTGCATGGGAAGGCACTGTGTGCAAATACATGTTTAAAGAACTGATTTTTCAAACGAGTCAAATGTGACTTGAATTTCAACATAAAGTCTGCAGACTACTGGAGGCTGTCAGGCCGACTGAGTGATCACCGAGAGATAGCAGTATTGCAGGGTCAAATACAAGACCTCGACATGAGCACTGTCGCACTCTCACCCTTCATATTTCATTCCTTCACCTCTCGTCACTCTGAATGCCGTTGCACTTCCACAGTTTGCTATATCAGCCGGCCAATTAAACATTTAAAAGCTGGTGCTGTAAAGCAAATTGCAGGAACTCAGCAGAGCTATGTCAGAAGAAAGTCCCCGTTCGGAATTGCCCTCAGACTCGGGGAGAATGCACCAGGGCTGCAGGGTCAAGTCCAAAGTGAGAGACTTTTTTTCACAGTGTTTCAGCTGACACTAGAATGGTTAGTAGGGTGATGGCAGGATAAAACAAGGGACTTACTGCTGTATATTTATATGTAATTATTGTCCATTTGATGACACATTAAAAGCTGTTTTATGTTTTAAATGTTCTGAGCCACTTCGACTCATTGAACTGAGAAACTGAAACAACAAGCTTTGTTTATTGTGTGCTGCATTTCTGGCATAATTTATAAGTCATACATTTGTAGTCTAATGAAGACAAAATCGTCGAACTAAAACTCTACGTATCAGATGGGTTTCACCAAGGGATGATCCCTCTTTCCTCCGGTTGTTGGTACGATTAGCGCAAAGTCACACAGGCTTGGAAATGTCAGGGAAACTACCACAAGTGGGAGGGGTCAAGGCACTCACACACCGCCGTGTCCTCCTGTCCACTGCTGAAAGATTGGGTGCTAAAGGTGGAAAACAACCATGGAGAAAACCTCAAGAAAACTTCTGGTCTGCTGATGAAGTTTGCTGATACGCCATATTCAAATGGGTGAAGAAAGAAACTAATCCAGTCAATGTTGTGCTCTAGAGAACCAAGGACACAAGATGTTCCATGAAAGTATTGTTTTTGTTGCTTTCCATCAGTGTCGAGTTTGAGCTATTGCTACTTATGAAATCTAGTTTTGTGATTTGATGATTTGATGGTGATGATGATGATAATGATTCTTTGGATTTAAATGCAGCACAATAGTATGTGTGCAATGAATAAAGTCTTAGCCAGAAGAATTTTGGCTCATTCCCCCATGCATCTGCTTTCAGTGACCTTTCTACTAATTGTATTTTTTCAACTCGACCAAGTTGAGTTTTAAAGGGAATTTTGTTTCACCACTATTAGAGCCCTTGTATAGTCATAATTTCAGTTGTTAAAAAGTTTGAAATTGTCAAAAAGACAAAGAGTTAAACCTATAGTTTTGCTTTCTGTCCTCCAATTGTTCTTGTTTGTCCATGTTTTTCCACTATAATTAGACATAAACAGAGCTATTCTTTATATCATAGACAGCATTAACTAAACTGATCACAGCTAAACTGAAAAGAAGAAACCGACTTGGTGGCTGAGGTCATTCATTTGAAATAACAATGGTCCATGAACTTCACACACATGCTCTCCATCACTGAACGATGCCTAATCCTGAGGTGAAGAAAAAAGACAAATATGTCCGTGTTTTAATTTTAAATTTGATGGAGGTGAATAACTCAACCAAGCATCCACTCTTTTCTTGTTGTTTTTTACCATTTCCTTTATTAATAGGCGTGTAACAATTGCAGCTTGACTTAGTAAATGACTTGTTAAAGTGCACTCATTGTGTTACACATCCACTTAGTTAAACTGCCATTTTTGTCTTCCACGCCTCAACAGCCAGCCTGGAGAATTCCACTCACGCTTGGCAGCCTCAAAATTTAATAAGACTTTTACCTCACATTTCATCCCTACCCCTTTATGACAGGGGAGATTGTGCTCTCTCATATCTTGACAGGAAACCCTCGGAGATAAACAAATGCAGCAATAAATACTTTGCTATAATATCCGGCTGTTTTATGGTAAAACTGTTGCGTGAGTCGAAGTAGACACTGGAGAGGTCATTTTGACTGTGGAGAATGACTTTTAGATGATCATGCGGCAAACAACAAAGGGGCTCATTAACAAAGATCTTAGATTGCATGTTGCAGTGTTTGCAGATGGCGAGTTCAGAGAGACATAAGTTGAAGAACTAAATAGGCTTGAGTCATGAGAGTTCCAGGAATGAAACAGAAATAAATAACCAACTCTGCTGTTGCATGGCCTTTTTTCTTCCTCCTCATAACATTTGGCACTGTGGCAAAATGTCACATGAATAAAACAAATTATTTTCTGTCCTCAAACCTTTTGCAACGTAAGGTTTTGGATAGTTGAGTCCAACTGAGGTGCCGTCTCGATAAATCCCATGAGCGAGCAGGTTTACCTGGACATACATTTTTCAGCTCATGATGTTTTGGTTCCTGATGGAGTTCATTGAAATATCAATCTCTAGATTCTGATCTCTGGTCTGCCCTTTCCTGGATGAACCTCATAATTAAGCTAATGAGGCAGCCGGTTTAAAGCATAACGGACAAGTCACCCTGCAAATGTGCGACTGTGTTGGCTGTGACCTTGATTTATACACCCTCATTAGAATACAAAACAGCCGACTGAAAGGGACTTTTTTTTTTGAACCGCCCTCTTGCAGCAGGTCCAGTTGGGTTTCCTGAACATATTTTTATCTAACTTCACTTCTGTCTCAGTTGTGTCTCCAAAGGTCAAGCTCATTCAGATGAGCAGCTCATTCATATTTCTACCAATTATCAGTACATCGCCAGGTCAAGAGGTCGACTGCTGTCATGGTCACAAAGAGCCTTCCGTCCTCGTGTCCTCCCGAGGTCAAAAACACAATAGGAAGTGATCCAGCTGTGATATGTCTAGACTGGATTGGTGGAACTAAGAAACCTGAATAAGTGTCTCAGTCAGAGCTCATTATCTGTTGTCAGTGGAGATGGATGGTGGAGGGAAAAAAAGAAGAATGTTCTCAGTGTGTCACAGCGGAAGCTGCAGACACAATCATACCTGTTTGATTTTTCTAAATTTGAAACCCGACAACGTGGTGACTAAACAATGATTCCTCGCTTGTAATTAATCAAGCTATCCAGATGGTTTTTTTTTTTTTAATGACTACAGGGAGAGAAGAGGATCATAGGCTGTGTGAGAAAGATGCAAACTGCTCTGTGATTTCAGGATGCCTTCATCTGCAGTTTGCAAAATTGCGTGGAAGAATAAAAAAGGGACTGGATGAATAACTTATCGCTGTCATTTCCAGCTTGCACCACCTTTTAGCTCCCCTCAAATCCAGTGTCGGATCAGTACACCTGAGCCTTGAGCGAAAATAAAATCCCCTATCTTTACAACTGCAACTGAAAACGGTGACTACCGTTCTGGAGGCCTCTTATTGTGACTGACACACAACCTTTCCACACTGTCAGGAGCGAGTAATATTTCGGCCTTTTATGAGGATCGATCGGTCGCTATAGGGGCACAAAGGGGAGGAGAGGCGGGGCGTGCTAAAGGTCAACAGTACGGCTGAATCTGGGATTCTAAATGAAGGGTGTGTGGCCAACACACCTGCTGCTCTCCTTATTGACCTGTGGAGAAGGAAATGGTGTTGACAGAAGAAGAAATCTGGAGGAGACTAAATGGGACATTTACAGCTCTTACAGAAGTCAAAAGCTTTTCACTGTAACTCCACCAATTATGGTGTTTTTCAAATTGGCCTTTCCTCGCCGTTCACGCTTAACTGCAGGACGGCGTGAGATGGCTCCTTACTGTAAAGAGGATTTTTAAGTGGGGAATGTGTGTCAAACTCCAAAGAGGCAGCTTTACTCTGACTGATGGCTTCCATATGCTGAATGGATTATTGTTGATTTATTTGCTATTATTATTATTTTATGTCATTTAAAAAGTCATTTATTCCATTAATTCATAAGAAAACAATTAAAATACACATTCTGAGGAAAGTGTTTTCTGTTTAGACAGTTCATAACAGATATTTTCCCAATTTTCACACATCATGGGTTTGCGGTTCTGGAACATAGCGCGTATTTGTTTCATGTACTTCTTCAGTCAATTTCCTCTTTTGATTATTTTTATTGGTGATGGTTGTCACTTTAAAGTCCCATTTGATATGTTGATGTTCACCATACTTCTATCTCAGTCATATTCACTTGACATCCATTGCCTCACTATCACAGCACCTGCCTGAATCATTCGTTGTTTTCACTTAGTGTTGAATTGTTAGGTACAATCTTACCATTTTTGAGTCTGTAATGTATGTGACCAAATCCTGGTCATATGTATGTGAAAGGTAGGGTAGGAGATATTATCCAGAAGCCTTTAATCCTTAAAATCCCCTGAACACCGTCATCGCAACCAATTATTTAAAATCAAAAGTGATACATTTTTATCACTGATGGAACATACACTGACCGTAAACATACACTGACAGTAAAACACTTCCCACACATTTTCATCAACCTGTTCTAAGTGATTGGATGGTGATATGGGTATTGAACTCAGTTGCTGTTTGTTCCGCTCCACCCTTCTCTGCTGTCACTGAAATGAGACATTGAGAAAATTGAATCAATGCTGCGCAACTCTGGAGGCGTGGCTTCTATGGAAAATTTGAAAAAGGGGCAGAGTTTGCATTCAAATTCATGCAAGTTTTTTTTTTTTTTTTTAATATCAACTACCCAACATTTTATGACATTTTGTCAATGAAGGTCAATTGTTACGGAATAAATGTTTACAAAAGTCTTGCACTAAACCCTTGTTTACTACCGTGTAGTAAACAAGGCTGAGTGGTAATTCCCTCTCGTTCTCTGTCCTCTCCAACACCTCAGGGTGCCTCCTCCAGCTTGGTGGTGAAGTTCGCCGACACAGACAAGGAACGCACCATCAGACGTATGCAGCAGATGGTTGGCCAGTTTGGCATTTTCAACCCCGCCATCGCCCTTCCCTTCAGCACCTACAGCTCTTACGCACATGCGGTGAGTTGGAAAAGACATATGGAACGCTCGCAGTAGGACTCAAATAGTCTTTAGCAGCGAAATATGGCCTCAGTGACTGTTTACATGTGTTTATTAGTAAACAAGAGTAGGTGTTAAATGCTAATGCACGTATGGAACATTAGAATATTTACATAGATTTTTTATTTTCAAATGTTTTCCCTGACAGTTTTTTTAATGCTTAACATTGACTGTGCTCAAACAGCATAGTTAGCTTCTACCTAATAAAATAGCAACCGTGGAGCCTAATATATCCCAAAGGAGCCAACAAACTGTAAACCAGAGGCAAGATGAGTGTGAAAACTCGGCCTCATTTATCTGACAGACAGATACACGACTCCAAATGAATGCTAATATTCTCACAATCTGCTGGCTGGCTGGGTGAGAAACTTAAAGAGGTGAGATCACCTACGTTCACTGCTGACATCAATCTCTTGTCATTGAAATTGTGGCACATTCGCCTCATGTCTTTGTGAGATCGCTTATTGACTCACTTATTTAGTGAAGCTTTTTTTTTTTAATGCGTTTTCATGTTCTTGTTCTTGTTGACACATGGTTGCTCACAATCATGGCCACAAATGATTTTCAAATGTCAGTATGTATGTATTTTAACAGCGTATTATTCCTGTCAGTAATTCTGTTCCATGTGTTTTTCTATTATTAGCACACGTATCATGTGGTTAGCTGCAGCTTCACAGCAAGAAGGTCCCAGGTTCAAAGAAAGTTTAAGGCAAATCTGGGTTTGAAAAAAAATCTGGGTCTAATCTCTTGGGCGCCCTCCAGGCACAACGATTTACACACACAGCCCAAAAACATACAGACGTTGATGGAAGACTTTATTATCCATAGGTGTGTGTGAGTGGCTGCCATGTGTGCCCTGATGGATTGGCAACCTGACTGGGGAACCCACAGGTGTGGTGAGATCAATGGTAGACAACGATCAAACAATTACATTCAAACTACTATGAAATGGCTCCTTTCTTTCTGAGCAATTGTGGAGAAACGGAGGGAGGAAACATGGAGTATCTGTGACGCCAACAGCACTGATCAAAGACCAGATGAAGAGTGTCTTCTCTTCTCCCAGGTTTCTCCACAATAAGCTTGATGAAGTAGGGAATACAGAGGATTTTCTGACAGTTACCAACCCATTACCTGCAAAGGTCGGCAGCGTTCAGCCCTGTTTAAAATAATTCAAATAAAAAAAATGTAAAAATCATAGTGCGCATGTAGCCCCGGGCACTCCATGTGCACAGACAGATAGTTAGTCCCACCTTCACACCTCTGCTCCAGCTTCGCTCTGCTCTGCTACTCTCGCCCACTATCTGCCCTTGGGCATGGAACGATATACACATAACAGACCACCAGCTCTTCCCATGAGTTTACAGAACCTCTGCAATCTCCAACACCATGCCGGTCTCTAATATCCATCTCAACCGTCTCCTGCTCTGTGCCCCTGGGGGGCCTGAGGGACCTCCCTACGGTGGGGGTTCACTACGCTTGTGTCTCATGTTAGAGCCATATTAGCCTGTATTACATTCAAATGAACATGGCAGGGTTTTCATTTCAGTATTCAGACTTGGGATCAGGTTGCAAAAGTGGAGATCATGAATTACGAACGACGAAATATGTGATCTTATATCTTGAATGGAAAGGCCCTGTTCTTCACCTATAAGTTAGAGTTGACAAACCACAATACCTATTTTAATAAGTCATGGGCCGACCAGGATGTTTGGTTCTCAGACTGATGCGTGAGTAAAACACGATGGCTCCCTATATAACTAAATATCAGGATTAAAAGTTATTGGAAGTAGAACACGACAGGTTTCCCATTGGCCATTCTTTTATGTCGAAGCCATGGGATCCGGTATGTAACGTGTAAATTGAGGTTATCTCATCTGCTCTCTCCAGAAAGCGGACCGCCTTCATTACCATTCATGAAATTCTCACCATTTACTATAAGCCTGCTGAAATGCAAATGTTTGGAGACTGATTCATATGACACTATAGTCATTTCCACTTGGGTTACTCACTTATTCTCACCGTCTCAACTTCTTCTTGTTCATGACGCTGGATTCTTTTGAGTCTTGATCATCAAAACTGCTATGTAGCCTTGCTAAAGCAGGATCCCACCTGCTCAAGTTGGGTTCCAGTTCCCAAGTTTGCTGCGATGCAGTGACTTTCAACTGTTCCCGATGAAGTTTCCTGGCTTAGCTCAGAGCAGTATCAGTACGGAGACTTGCTCCAGCTGGGTTGACTCCATGATGAAAGACTCATTCTGCCAATCAAGCTCATTTCAATTGAGACTACAGACTTAGTCATGAGATGTTAAGATCACAGTCTTCTCTTCAGAATTCCAAACAAAGCTCTTTTTTTCTATTCTGTGAATGGGAATACTTAGCTTACTATTGCCTCGACTGCAGATTCAGAACACGCCGTCATCGGTGTGCAAACGCAGCAGACTGAAGGAGAATTACTGCACAAATTACTGATATTATTTAGGTTAAATTTATCGCTTGTTAAAAGCTGTTGGATTGTTTGTGCTGTAGCTGTGAACTTGTGCCAAGGTTGTGTTATCTTTCACGCACGACTCTCTCCAGTTGGGTCAAAACACAAGTTAGCTGAAACATAACTGAATGACACACGAGATGAGAACTGTTTTGAGTAGCCCTCATGAAGTCAGAGTAAAACAATGAAACGGATCATCTAGAAATGTTTCAAACCATCAAAAGGCCCATGTGTGAAGTGTGTGTTGAAGACTTATTTTTCTGTCCTCTTGTTCCTTTATCTTCCCCACCATTTCATGCAGGAATTACATTGTATCATAAGTTTAGAAAGTACTGAAATGTATTGCTCCGCAAAATAAATAGGAAACATCTGATTATTGTTCTGGTATTTGCTGCTTGAGGTGATCTTCTTGTATTAATGCATTTAGAACTAAAAGGAAATAGAATTTAAAAAAAATAATGCTTTAAATTAATAGTATTAAATTAAAAGTGTTAAATGCTTTAAATTAAAAGTGTTAAATGCTTTAAATTAAAAGTATGTAAATCATTTATTAAACTTTTTTTATTTTATTGATCTATTTTTTCCCCTATATTTCGCTTCTTGTTATGAATTTCTCATGTCTTGTGATTTCACATCCCCTCACAATAGTGACAGTCCCACAACAGTCTCAGTATGTAGTATGGGCCCCAAAGAAATCGCATGGGGATCTTCTTTGGCATGGTATGTGAGATGCAAAAAAACTGGCTCCTTTCCTTAGCCATGTTCTAATAAATAAACTGTACGGTAGATTGAAAGTACAAGCTAACCGGAGCGAGAATCCTACTCTGTGCTTGTGATTGCATCACAAAGGTGCAGAAGTGAAGCGTTGAACGTTTCTTCAAAGCCATGTTAACATCTCAGATTCGCCTTTGATGGAAAACAGGAGTTGCTGTGACTGAGAATAGCACATTTTATGAGCAAAGACAAGCCTACTCTTGCTAAATAACTGCCAAGGGAAGGGGTGTTTATTGAACCGTGACGTACAGAGATATACATATATACATATACATGTTCATGCTATAAATAGAAAGTACAGTAACGCAAATGACAAATTCAAAAAGCTACCTCTCCACCACAGCACAGGATTGGATTATAGAGTTGAGCTGACAGCTAGTAAATTGGATTTTAGTCAAACCATGGGACGGAGGGCGCGCTGTACACAAATTGCAGGGGTACAACACTGACAACACATGCCAAAAATGAGAAATGTTCCGTTTTCGTGATCGACACAGACACTGGTGCATCCTATTTGCAAAAAAAAAGTGATTTCATAAAACGCAAGGCGACAAAGAGATTGCATGTTTCATTCCAGTGGAATAGCGAGAGATAATAGTTCTCACTGAATGCAAGTAATAAGCCAGATTTTATTATGTGTTGTCTCTTTCCCTTCAAGGCACAAGCCTCGTAATTTTATACAATTTAAAAATCACTTTTTCATCGAGTGTCTGCTGAGCCTGACAAGAATAAAAAAAAAACACTCTCCTCAGGTGGAGGGCTAGATGCGGTGTCAGAGGACAAAGAAGAAGTTTTAGAGGCTCCTGCAGCAACATGTCTTCTCTAAAAGATGCATCAAACGGAGCGTGAGACAAATGAGAGGAGAGAAAACCGTTTAACTTGGTGCTAATAGTGACAGTGTGTGGGCGGATGAGAGGGAGGATGAATATGAACTCACATTAGGAAACATCTCCCCCTGTTGGTGGGATTATATTGCTGTTGCGTTAAAGCGGTTAAAAACAGTCCACTGTTGAGTATTTCTTCAGCTGACTCTCGGAGAGGAGGTGCTCTTCAGCGCCCGCACTGGTGGATGTGAACACATCAGCAGACGACCACCAATCAAAGCACAGCTGTCCACATTATGACAATGAATACAACTATTATAGATTTGTACTTTTTTAAAATCATGAATCAAGCGCCACATGAAGCTGCCAAAACAGATTCATGTAACGTTAACAGCAAAGGGGTTCATGGAATACCATGTCAAAAGAGTGAAACCACTTTTAAGATCTTTATTTCATTCTATCCAGACAGTGAAATGTATATAATAAATTGCATAACTAAACAAATGATTGACACTCAACAATGGTCATCAATGACCGACCTGGTTTTCATGCTTCCACATGTGCAACATATTCTGATAGAGTTGTTGCATCTCTTTATGAAGACTGGGACTTTGACCCTCAAATGAATGTTGGCTGGATGTCCATGCCTGTGTCCACAGCTGTACTGCTGCTCTGTGCTTTCTTGGTTCGGCCATATTAGGTCGGAGGTCATACAGTAATGGTCCAAAATATTGTTCCTAAAGCACTGTGTTTGATTCTTGCTCAAGTTTGGCTGATTCGGTGCGTAGTCTGTACCTTCTTCCTGGGCCTTGTCCTGCTTGTCTCCAGCCTTTTGTCCATTGTGGCTGGGAGATTTCCAAGCTCTTTGCAACCCCTGCATATGGAAAATAAGCGGCGTGGCATCCAAAGGCCTAGAATGTGAGCATGTACCATCTTACAACATCAATGCATTTATAGTCTCATGATCGTCCAACATTCTTTTTGACAAATGCGGTTTTGTGATTTGTTTACTGCTGTGGAAGAAGAGCCCGCTTTCCACAACCGTCCTTCAATCTAAGTGACCTGTCTCTCAGGAGAACCTGGAATGAAAAGTTCCCTTTGTTCGTTCCGTTGTCATCTCTTCTTCAGGTTTGTTTTGCTTTATAAACATCATTTTACCCACTTTGCCACTGCAAGTGGCTCCCCCGCCCGTCCGTCCCCCGACGGGTTGACTATAAGGGCTCACATGTGACAGGGCTGAGCATCAGCGAGCGCTACACAGATAATTGCCATGTGATAAAGAGGTGATTGCCTGCTGGCACCAGGGGAAAGTAATGCCATCAGGTTGCAATAAAAAAGCAGATGTCTGACACTAAATGTATGCTGCTGGAGCCCGTGCAACTTTCTTCACTCCCTTTCATCCCTTGTGCTCTCCTTTTGTTCCCCTTGTTTCTTGCTGCCTTTTCTTCCCTCTGCCACTCTGACAGAGACGTTTCCTATCTGCTGGGTAGTGCATACATAAAGAAATGGGAATGGCTTTTTAATGCCTTTGAAATAAAAAAAAAGAATAAAATAACTTATGCATATGAAAAGAAAAATGGAATGGAATCACTGTCGGCACATGCACACTGCATTTGATTTCTTTTTCCTTTTATCGGCTGCAGGTTTAGGCAAACCACTGGAACATAATTGCATGCTTGGATCTTCTGTTTGGTGCGCTTCAATTTGAAAAGACTCTTCGTTCGCTTGGTCTGTTCGACTGCATCTCATATCCAGTGATGAACAACTATTAAAGGAATACTTGCGTGTGTAATTCACACAGAAGAAGACGAGTACGTTGTATTTAGCTATGCTGGTATGTGGTTGGGTCTCACGCTGGGTGCCCTGTTATCCAAGGGTTGAACCTCCCCTGGACTCACTTGAAGACAATTTACATTTAAATAACTAGCATTCTACACTCACAGGATTAAGTCAAGCTCATGTACATTAGGTTTATATTTTGTAAATAAAGAGGAATATTGTGATGAATAGTGTCTACTCAAATGTCTTCGGCCATAGAGAGAATCTTATCATCATCATAGAAGAACACGACAAATCATTTTTGTGTCCTACAAGAGTGTGCAGTATATATAGTTGGCTCACACCAAAGCTTTTGTTTGTTTTTTTTGTTGCACATGAAAGCATAGGAAGTCGATATCAGGTTTGGCGAAGAGACCTTGCCCTTCAAAACAGTGTTGATCATGACTAGCTAATCTGCATTTGCAAAAAACATGAAAGGAATTTGATTACAGTAGCAAAAGTGATGTATATTGGTGATTTGAGGACAAAAAAACAGTGTATATTGCAGACACATACACTGACATATTGGGGGGCAGGGTTGAAACCAGAAAAAAGGGCACCTCATGAAAATTCTTATTCTAAGGTTGCAGCCTAATTCTCATTATTCTTATTCTAAATATTACCCCCATTCATTCCTCTTACCCCTGGTCATGTGACCGGCAACATGTCAAGCGACCAGCAGGTTTGACTGTAAAACACTTAACTTAAAATTGAATCATGATCATGTGTCATGTGTCTCTGGTGACAGAATGTGTTGTCCACGTCTCTCCAATGTTGCTTAAGGCCTGTGGTAAAAGCATTCTTTTCAAAAATCGTATATGGTATAATCCATATAATATGTATAATATATGAAACAATAATAAACCACACAGACACTTGATGCAGGTCAGAGGAGCCGTTTGACTGCCTCTCTGCACAGTAGAGGGAAGAGTGGGAGGGGCCACTGTGGTGCTGTGATTCTCACACAAATGCCATTTTCTTTCTCTTTTTTTTGATTGAATAAGAGTCACTTTTTTCTTAAGAATTGAAGAATTCTTAAGAAATGTTTCTTGTGCAAGGAGGTAGGGCCACTGGGGGTCAATCTGTGCACCTGCCTGTCTAGTGAGGTGGAGGATGGTTGTGTATCTGATTAGAAGTCACAATAATGACAGGGGTTAGGTAAATGAAACATCTCTTGTAAACCGTGTGTGTCATTCTCCTATGGCCAAATAAAGACATGTTTTGACACCAAATGAAAGCCGTAACATCACACTGTAAGCCCCTCGTGGCCCACCTGCTCAGGACCCGACTCACAGGCTGCAGGATTTTCTTCGTTTGGCCTGCGCTGCTGTCTTCTGCAGCTCTGGCCCAGTAAAGGTTTAATTCATCTTATTTGGAAGGAAATGGATGATCCCCATTTGTCACGTTGATAAAATTATGCAAATAACAAAAGGCGCTAATAGATAGCGGTGGCGAGGCCTCTGGCTAATGGATGAGATGCCAGCGCTGGGCATTCTCCAGCGGGACAGCTGCTTTCAGGTTAGCTGACAGGGCCACTGTGGGAAAATAATTGGCTTTTCAGTCGCCGGGGCTTCATGCAAATACAAATAGAGCGACGTCCAATGCTCACGCTGTCTGCTGGTGTCGTCATTAGCATTAGCGGCAGTGGCGGAGTTTGATTTCTGCTTATACAAGTCGCAGTCAGTCCGGTCCTGACAAATCAGGGCGAGCACTATTAAACACATGCGGCGATGGGAGCGAGAGGTTGGTCTAGCGCTGTTGGTGATCCAGGGCCTCGCAGGTCTGCATGCATGATTTGCAGCAACAGCGGCTGGAAAAGATTATTGATTCTCTCGATAAACCCACTGGTTCACGAGATGCAGCTTGTACAGTGATGGATTTGGTCCGGAATTAAGCATTCCGCTGGTGTTGTAGCTCAAATAGCATCTGTCATTCTTGTGTGTGTGTGTGTATGCATGTGTGCGCCGCACGGGGAGGTGCGCTGCATGTGTGTGCCAGCCATGGAACGTACTCACAGCTTCGACTTCTCGCCTCACACTGAGCGAAAAATGCAGCGTGAATAAAATGGTATTGATTCGATCTCCACGTGGGTTTGTCCGGTGGGGAAAATAATAATTTTGTGACCGGCGTAGTGTTACTAACTGCAAAGGAAGTCTGTTTTCATTATTGGGTAGATGTCACAAATATGTGCAGTGGTGTGTTCCATTGACATTTTAATTATTTTTACTGCCTGGTCATTTTTAAATAAGACTTTTGAGTTTGTAGTTTGGAGGCAGCAGCAGCAGTTCTGATCCAGACAGTTTAGTCTCGGTCCTGGCGGGTCATAACGCCTGACATCTGCAGCGAACCCAAAATACGGACCACCAGCTTAGACACTCTTCACTGGCTTCCAGTAGCTTTCAGACTCCCTCATCGCAAGGGTTATCGAGACAGTCGGCCCATTCCTAGCTCATAAAGGATGAAGTGTGGTGGTGTTGGATGGCAAGGAAGTTATGTGGGGAAACCCACCAATAAACCCCCAGACATTTTTACAAACCAACTGCAGAAAAATCTGATTTTTCTATGGCTCCTGATGGAGGCCCACTTTTGTCTGTCATCCAGACTCACATTCATTATATTCTCAATTTCACACTTGGAATACAACAAAGTTCAAAATGATAAAAATATGAATATAGACTTAAGGTCAGCATTTTAATGCATATTGCAACATCCATAGCAAGTGAAGTGAAGCAAACTTCCAGACAGACCTGTTTTTTGTTTCTGTGATATGGTTCTAAATGGAATCCTGGTGTTGAAAATGTCAATTGTGGTATGTTGCTAGCTGCCTGTGTGCGTGGATATTTAAGTGCAAGATAGTGGTTTCTGTGCCGTCCAGTGGTGCATCATGCAGTTTGACAAATATGACGGAACAACATTGCAACTCTTTCGGAAAAACTCTTTCCTGCACTCCGAGATAATATGCACATGTCAATGTCTTGATTTGTATGAGTCCAAACGACAGCTTTTAAATAGTTTTTGCAGCGGGTGACAGGCTCCCTGCTGGGAGGACAGACAGATTCTCTAAACATGGCTTGACAGGCTTCTCTTTTTCTCCCCTTTCTTTATTCCGCTCTATTTTCTCTGCATTTCTGTTCTCCATCCATCCATCCATCATACTCAACATACATTCCACCCTCTGCTCTCCCTTCACCACGTATCCCGTCTTTGTTGAACTTCCAACTTTGCTTTTCTTGACCATCTGTCTTCCTCTCACCCCGGCTCACCCACCTGCCCGGTCCAACACGCCATCATCCCCTCCTCCCCTCCTCCCCTTTCTCCATGTCCCTCTTCTTTAGCTCATGCAGCAGCAGGCAGCCATAATGGCGGCAAGCCACGGAGGTTACCTTACGCCCAGTGTGGCTTTCCCTGCCACACAGATCCACCAGATGGGTGCACTCAACATTAACAGCCTCCCACCCACCCCCATGACCCCGGTGTCGGGTGAGTTTCATCAAACCTTGGGTGAGCACTCAGTTTCTTTCCTCTTTTTTCTTCTGTGCTCGTGTGTTTTGACTTGTGATGGCATGCCTTGTGCAGAATCCTGCTGTATTAGTGAAACAGAGGCTCTGGAGCCTTGAATTTCACAAAGTCAAGCAGGACTGTTTTGCTTTTATCCTGGTCCAATGTCCACGCTGGTAATACCAGTAGACGGTGGGCGCTATATAGCCTTTCTCAGCCATAACTGGAACATCAACTGATGTAGTCTTCATCACGAATGTATTGGTTACCAGCCATGACATATGTAAAAGCAAGTGCTGAACGGTTGGAACTTTTTTTTTTCTGTGAACAGCCAGTTTGTCTTACCTCTGTTACACACGTGGGTTTCCTCCACAGTTCTGAAACATACAGGTTAATGGGTGACTGGAAAGTGTTTGTTTGTGTGAGGGGTGGTTTGTGCCACAGGTGATCCCGACCTCTGGTACATTGTAGCTGAACCAGCCGCCTGCCTCTCGCTGCCCAAGCACACCGCTACTCAGCAGCAGAGAATTGACAATTAAGGGATAGCAAAATCATGCATGTGCTTTATGAATTCATCCTATATTACTCATCACTGAGTCAGCAAGAATTGTGAAAACGCTGAACTCTAAGGGCATAGATGGGTAATGAACAAAACTACCTAAGCTTTTTTTTTTTTTGTTTTATTAATATATTCACCATTAGATGAGAAAGATGATTTATACTGACTATATTAAAATAAAACATATATGCAATGGAATAATGATATGTTATTATCACACTTGAATGTCATGGTGTGATTAGGATTTTCCCCTTTTATAGTACTTCAATAAAAACATTGAAGTTAAGATTCATCTAATTTGGCTGGATGGCCCCTCACTCTCATTTTAGTACATAATATGAGCCCTCAAGGAATGTTATTGCCCGTCCCCGCCTTACAGCAAAACCCATAATAAATGCAACAGCAGCATTTGCTGTTATAATAAAGAGAAAAGTTGTCAAAAGTATTGAGAGTTGCAGTGTCAGAATGAACACTGAAGTATCTACTCCGTTGTTGTGTTGGAGAATGCAAACTTCCAGAGTTAGATTGTAAGGTTGACCAAATCTTTCTGAAGGAGCCACAGAGGATCCACTCTACTGTGCAGTTCAAATGGCGGTTGTTTGATTTGCAGAAGCCACGTGTGAAGAAGCCCACAGTCCCCATGAACACTGAAGAAACAGCAAGACATTCAATGCTATTTTCATGACAAACATTGTTTTTTAATCGAGGACTACCAACACAATTGTTGTTCAGGACTTATACCGCATGAAACTGTGTTTTGCTCATATTTAAATTCATTTTCTCCCAGTCTGCATGTCTAAGCTATGCACTTATGCTTGTTTTTACTGAGGAATCCAGTGAAATGAAGACTTCTTATCCTCCAACTAGCAAGGCAGGTCAATATTTTATGTGCTGAATTGACGAATAAACGGATCCTGAGTTTGAGTTACGATACAAGGCCAAGGCAGCGCCCTCTTATCCAAAATAATTCCACTGGCGAGAATAAGGGACTAAAATGCCAAACTAAATTCAATGGGATTTGCATGTTTATGATGTTTATGTAAGCAGTAAATATCCTGGCATAATAGCTGCAGAAAAGAGAATATCAATAAGTGAGTTTTGAGATAAGCCACTAATTTCCAAGTAGTTTTTGACCTTGTGCTTAGACGTGCATGATCTGCATGAATCCAGTTTTGTTTTCCATAACAAACACGCCGGATACATTACAGAGGAAAGTGAAGGACTTTGAAATACCCACCCGATGCATAACATTTGCTTACTCAGCAGAGTTGGCTATTTCCAATAGAAAAAAAGTTTCACGACTTGACAACAGCAGGAGCTGAAATAAATAATACAGTACCCAGGTCTTTGTTATCCACTTTGTCAACTCTGCAGTATTGAGGTTAGAAGGTGATGACTTTCCGAACTTTCATCCAATCGGTACTCCGAATGCTGCGAACAGGAGCTCCAGGCATTTTGTGGTGGGGGAATCTTAAGTGTTTTCTTTTGTCTGTAATTGGTAGTTTTTGCTTGTTCTTGTTTGGTTCTGCTTTGTTTGAGTAAATACGGTTAGTGAATTCAAACACACAGAGCAGAAGCTGACCAGGTGTGGACTCCCATTGACCTTTCTACCATGCATGTCTCCATTCACTGCCGAAGAACAGTGCGCTTGATGAAAATTATGTTTGGTTTTTTTTTATGTGAGACCCCATATGTTAAATATGGCAGTCACTGTGTTCATGTTTGAACCTTTCGATGGTCATAATCAATCTGGGTGGCGTGACAAGTGGCCCTCGCACTGCGCCGCTGATCACCTATGATGCATCTTTTTGTTCAGCTCTCGTTTGTTTGGCAGAACAATGGTCCTGATGAAAAGCGCTGAAAATGTTTGATTAGAATAAATGCAGGAAATCAGTGTTCTTTCTGTTGGAGATTTCTCCACTTGCTCTCACAATTGCAATAATAAGACGTGCCGGAATAAAAGAGCAAAATATCAGCTGATGAAAATTGAGCCCATTTGTATAACCAGTTGCGTAAGTAAAAAAAAAAAAAAAGAGATGTCACTCACACATCCGACATGACATCTTCACCATGCAGATCAGAGGCGTCCACACTCTCCCTCACTCGCAAGCTGCCTTTAAAACAGCCATGACATTCAACCCACCATAATAAAGCAGCGTTAAGACAGACTTTTTAAATCAACTGTCTGTCTTATGGTGGATGAATGTGACAAGCCTCTACTCCAAGTAACCAAAACAAAAGCTACGAGAGCTAAAAGGCTCTTACTGGTTGAGCCTAAGTATACAGATATACGTATGTCCTCAAAGTGCTTCTTTAAAACATTCATCATTGTAAATCTTACCGGTCCCATCTAATGCACATTTCAGGGGCTTCTCAATTGATATTAGAACCCAGTGGAGCGTGATAATATGTTTATTTTGATATAATGCTCCATAGATCTGAGTTATGTGCAGAGCAAATGTATGGTTTCTCTTAGCGCTGTTTGTATTTAGGCATTCTACTCATCCTGAACACACACTCTTGGTTGTGATTGTGCCTCAGTTGTTCTTTTATTCCAAGGTTGAGGTGATCGTCTCACCACCTACCCGTAACTGCTTATGTACACGCCATTTTGTTCCCCATTGTCGACTAATTGCATTTCATTGTTACGTATTATTAATCCTTCAGAGCAACATTGCTTTTATGATTCTTCAAGGACTGACATGAATATGAAACTGTTTTATTTCCCTTCTTTTCTCTCATTAATTTGACTGCTAGCAGCTACAGCAGATTTGCTGAGATTTCGTTGGCATCTCTTTGCGTTTTTAAAGACTTTAAGACTTATTTTGAGTTCATTCAAGGAATACATAACATGAGTGCGAAGAGTAGGCCGTGATCACACTGGCGATGAGCTGCTGGAGGCTGGCTGCTATGGAGAAGTAACGCAATGTAATATTAAGATGTGTGTCTAAGGCAGGGATGCTATGACCTTGGTTTATATCAAGATGACGTCAAGGGCAGAGAAAGTGTCTTTTATTCGGGAAGTGTATGAGAGCAGGCAGAGAGGTGTGCTGCGATACTTTCAAAGGAGTTCTACAAACATTGGCGAGGCAGAAGCGAGCTCATGATCGAGGTCACAAACCCGAATCAAACCAAACAAACTTTTCACTCACATCTTTTCTCACAACATGCAGTAGACACACTTAAAACACACAGCAAAACCCACACTACAGCAAACGCCACTGTCAAACAAACAAAAAAAAAAACGCCCAAACATAGTAACAACATTAAAATTACCTACCTCACAACTAAAACCACATAAACACTATCTTTCATATGAGGTTGTAATATATAATGGCAACAACTGAAGATTCCCATACAACTGGAGCCAAACCACAAACAGAACAAACCCTTATAGTGTTGTAGTCAATACCAAGACTTTGAGGGCCCTACGCAGAGTCAAGACCAATCAGGAGTGCAAAACCTAGACCAAGACCGAGAGCAGGTTACTAGCTTAACCAATGCATTTCAGTTCTTCATTTATTTTGGGAGGAACATTTTGCAGTAACAATTAAATGTGTGTGTCTGTATTAGTATTAGACTTATGCTTCTGTATTCTGTATTCACTTTGGTCTTGTTCTTGCCCCCCTCGTTCGTCTTGATCTTTGGCCCTCAAAGTCTTGGTCTTGGACTTGGTCTCTGTATATTCTTGCCTCAGTCTTGACCTGGTTTCGGCTTAGGTGGTCTCAACTACAACACTGCTTAGTCACATTAATATACAGCCTTTCAGAAACACACCCACCTGCATTCCCAAATCAAAGGTAGTACACATTGGAAAACATACTGACACAACGACTCATGCTGACTGAGCTGCAAGCACTGCAAAAAGCACCCGAAATACAGTCTCAAATAGGCTGTTAGCTAGGATTTTGAAACAAATCCAAAGCTCCAAAATAACTATTTTTATAATTAGAAATAACTTTTTTTTTTTAAAACAAACATCTGAGTCAAATAATCGTTTACAGAGATGCACTCAGTAGCTGTTGCACTCAGTAGCTAAGTGTGTACAGCTTTGTTCATCTTTTCTATATTTTTGCAAGATCAGCATACAGTTGTATCAGCTGCACATCTGTGATGTGGTTTTCTAAACTTTTGTGTTTAAACATTCATTCATTCAAACGATATATTCATATAGAGGCGTGCCACTTGACTGACTAAATAGAACCACTTGAATTTTGGTCCCTGTTAAGCTATGTTGCTCGCATTTGGCAAGCGCTGTGTGATCCTCTGCTCCCCAGTGCAGTTCTCTGCACGATGGGCTTTGTGCAAAAAAAAAAAAAACGCAGATCAAGAGACTATAAATATGATTGTTTAAAGTGTGGAACTTATCTCCGTTTTCTCATCCCATTAATAAACAGATAAACAAATATGGCGACCGCTATGGCCAAGCTGCAACTGTAAAAGGGTTGAGAATTGGCGAGTTTCGATCATATTCGGGATAACAACCAGGTGGAAACACTTTTGCCATGGAAACCAGCGTGATATGATACTATGAGTTGGGCATTATACGGGCACTAATAATCGGAATCTTAGGGTGTCCTGATGAGGAAAACCTGGGCGTCCATTTTTCATGTTTTGCAGTTCAGGGACGGACCTGTAGCTAAAAGCCTGTTCTCAACTCATTGTTTCTCTGAGGGGAACTGATCAATGTTACAGAGGCAGGTGGAGATAAAGGGCAGATAAAGAGCTACTCTCCCATTACCAGATAATTAGCCGGTATGTTTGTAGATGCCACATCACCAGAGATGCATCTCTGCGCCCCATTGTTTCATCCAAATCATCAATAATTCATCTGCAACATTAAAGTCTTGTTTCGGTGGCAAAATCAAAGATAGGTAGAAGGTTAAAGGTCGAGGCTCGCAACAATCCATGCGTCCATTCAATCCTCAGATGCGAAGCGTTGAGGCTTGATGGTGCACGAGCCGTTCACCAGATGGTTTAGCTGATGAGAACATGTATCCTTACAATGATGCATGATGATGCTTTTGGAAAATAATGCTCACCAGGTGCTGCTCTCTAAGCAGCAAAGAAATAAAAGTGTAACAAAAAAAACTGGGGGGGAGAGTGGGATTTATGAGCGGGCGGCCTCCCGTGGTGTGAAGAACAGAGAGCCGTGTCAAGGATGTTTTGCTGAATGTAAAAAGGACAATGAAAGTCACACTTAGGTTCTGTTACACCGCGTTGCTTGATATGGAAATGGGTCTCATGGATATTAAACAAAATATATGTTAGATTCCTCCAAGCTTCATCACCCACATCATCACAGCTGGAGTCAAGCATGAATATATATCGTGGAGGCTGAACACTTGCTTTGTGACAAAAGCCATAAAACTGATGAGCTGTTTGACATCGCAATCCTTTTCGCCACGTGCTTCATGACTCATAAAGAAACGTGACTGAAGACTCGTCTTCTAGTCATGTATAAGTAAAAGTATATAAATCTATATGCATGTGCATGTACCATTTTAGTCATTTGATTGAAAGATGCTGCAAAAACAGTTCTTGTTTTCTGTCATTACATCTTTACAGCAATTGTCGAAGATACCCGCAGTACTGAAGCAAAACCATCAATATTTCGGAGAAACACCGGAGAAGTCAGTTCAAATCATATGTCACCGATTCAGAGCTGAATCTCACTTTTTCCCAGAGTAAAGAAGTGCCAAGCATTTTAAGGCCTTTTCTGAATTCTGCTGAGGTGATGCTGGAGCGTTCGCAGCTCAGTGAAGCACACTCCAAGAGATGGTATATGTCTACTTTTCTCTCTCTGGCTCCGACTTTTACATTCATTGAAGAGACTACTCGGCTCCGTGCTCTGGTTCTCTGCCCTTCACTGATGGAGATGATGATGAGGTGTTTGGACCTTGGCAGTTGGCTCATTATTACGCTGCAGAGGAGTGCAGTTGGGTAGCCTGTGACCACTGCAGTGCAGATTCCATCTGAAATAGTGGAGACTCCCCATGTTTATTAATGACTTGTATTGGTAGTCATGGACTAAATATTGGACTGGTTATGTACTTCCCTCAAGCATCTGTTTGGGTACGTCATGACACTCAATTCTAAATAGCAACTCATGCAATGAGGCTAAACAAGGCAAAGCTCAATGAGTGTTGTGAACACACACGTGCAAAAGTCAAAGGAGCCTCCGTAAACTCTATGATGCATCATCCATAGTCACTTCGATCCTCTTCATTTGCTCCTGTATCACATCCATGAACTTCAAATGCTGCCCGGTGCTGACATGCTTTCATAGCACTGAAAAAGAAAAAAAAACAGACCTTGAAATTCCTTGACAAAGTTGCAGTAGTAATCCAAACACTGAGGTCTGGACTTCTCCCCTCAAGTGTGGCTCTGGTCTGTGCCAAGCCTCTTCTCAGCAGGACTGGGCTACCACTCTTCATAGCTCCCATAGCAAACTCAGTTTGACAAGACAGGTCTTCTAGCCTTTAGCTCACAACCCAGTTGCTCTGCCAGCCTCGAAGCGAAAGTCCAGACACCTTCTTTTGGTCTCCACCTTGGTGGCCATAGTTGAGGGTGAGGATGTTAGAGAGCCTTGTCTTTTGACTCAACTCTTGCAGCTTTCTTATGGCCCAATGTGTCATCTTCAGGTGTGCACTCTACACACCGTCCTTACCTCACTTGTGCTCGAGACACTGAGATACTTAAACTACTTAGGACGGTCTAACTTATAACCAAAGTTCAGAGCTTCCCACTGTGTCAACTTGGAGAGGACCTGATCCTCATCTTGACCACTTTTTACATTCAGATGTTTCCTTTGACACCAAGCTGAAAAACAAGAGCCACGTTCCATTTGCTTGAAATCACTCCCCAGTATTAACAGTGGAGTCATTTATCTTTTCCAATGTTCACCCTTTCACTTCTCACTTCGATAGAAATGCAACTTATTTTCAATCTGTCGGAAAAGGAAGCCTCTGTTTTGAGGGCTCGCTTCTCTCTTCCACCAAAGCCCCTTCCCTCTGGCAGTAATGGGAGCACTTTCTGAAATGGGCGTAACACTCCTCTTTGCTTTGAATGTTCAATTAGCATAATAAATACGTCTGTGGCGTCTTCTCGTGAGGCAATCACGGCTGAAATCAACAGTCTGAGCTTCAGCGTGGATGTCGTTTTGCTGATGTAACACAAATACATGCAAGCGGGGTGTTTTAAAAACGCGTGTAGAATATCTGATTTGGTGTCTTGCACTTTCGGAAAGTTGGAGGCAGCGTGTCATTACCAGTCACTGTACTGACAGCTACATTCTATAGAGTGCGTTGGCGGTAAACATCCTATGAATGCAATTCCCCCACATTGTAGAAACTGCATAAGCACTGAGGTGTAAAATGAAATGTATTTGTCCTAGTCCTACGAAACCTCTTCCTCACTTCAGCTTCGTCGTCTGCCTCTGATATTGCAGCGTCTTGACAGTAACAATAAAGATGATGGCTGCCTAAACGGCTCTCTCATGTAATCACTGTTTTATTGACCATCTCTTATTGTCTCTTCGCATTGTGACCACAAGATTTCTTGCCTTTTTCTCCATTATGTTTTTGTATTAAATCAAGCAAGACAGTGATACAAGCCACTCGGTCTCAGTTGCTTTAAATATTTTAAATGATTGTGCCCGCAGTTTTTTTTTTTTTCTGTGTTGTAGTACAGAGGAACATCACAGCGACCCTCGTGCTTATGTAAGGACCAACACAACTATCATCTCTCACCACCACAACACATTCACAGACTCCCGCCGCAGCACTAAGCCTTGGAAAATGAATTTGCCTGATGATGGAAAGCACACATTATCTGGCCGCACAGTTAAGTGTGTGTGGCCTGGGCAGACTAGCTGTCTCTGGCCCTCAGAATACGAGCGGCGGTCTCCTGGGTCCTGCTAGGAGAATGGGCTGCAGACGCAACCTAATTCATCACATCGCTGCTTGAAACAAACATTCGTGGGCAGCATACAGGAGAAAGGAGGATGCTGAAATAGGTACAGTAGAGGCCGTGGCATGTGTGTTGTTGATCCTATTTCATAGTACAGTCAGTGATGTTTGTGCGCATATATCCTGTGGTTGCATTAGCCAAACCCTCCCTGAGTTCATTTTTACAAAATACGAGATGGTTTTACTCGTCCTGGACCAGATCTTTCCTGAGCCTGGAGGCTGTTTGGTTGCACCTTGCTGTGCTGTTGAGTTTCTGCGCCAACCTGGCTCTTCTGTCCAATCAGGAAAGGGGTTTCCAGATTGAGAGGTGGTCCTCAGGGGAGATGTACTTCTGCGAGCTCGAATGCTTCGCCACGGAACAGGCCTTTTAAAGGGCCCATCACACAGTGAGATTCTGCTCCGAATGGGTACTTTGACGCTCCTCGCATAATTGGAAACACTTTCCGAAGGAGAGTTCTTTTTAAAATGCATTGGATGTGAGAGGACATTCAATTTTGATTCCACTCAGGAGGCGTCGTGCAGCTGCTTCTCATACCAGCAGCATATATGTTCAGTCCCGCCCATTCGTCAACCTGCCAACTGTTGTGATTCCAGCCTTTTTGATGGTGTATGAAACTAAGATGCATCTTGTGTGTGTGTGTTTTTTTATTTTTTATTTTTTTGTGACCTGCTCGTCGAAGCGGATCCACCCGCACCTCGCTGTTATTGCTTCTATCTAGCCCTAACTCCCCCCTCCCACCCGACTTCTCAGAAGTTGCATAGTGGTTTCATCATTTGGAGCAGTAGGAGCCAGCGGGGTATCACACACACACACACACACACACACACACACACACACACACCACAGACAGGCTCATTTTTCACAGGTCGACTTACCAGCTATCCTGCAGGATGTGTCACGACTAGCGCCTGATATGTGACAGACGAGCGCCACAGTCGTGTCCTTGCATTAGTGAGGGAACGCCAGGTCGTAGTTTGTGTGAGTGTGTGTTTGTCAACATCGACTTGGGCATAAATGTAGTGTCACGGTCCGCTGCCTTGTGAATTCTCTTATGAGGTTTATAATACACGTTAATCTTTTTAATATGCCTTTTCATATTAAATGTGTTTTTGCTGCAACACATTTTGGGTTGCGCTCAGAAATCACCCTAAATCCGCAAACTCTGTTCTTCTTTTTTTCACTCAAAAAAAGCTAAAATGTATAAATTATTTAACTGTTGCAGTGCATTTTGGGACTTGTAGTATGTGTGGTGAGCGCTGACCATCAATAATAGATGCCAGGAGATTAAGTTTTGGGCCTTTAATAATTGAATCACTGAAATATTTTCATCATAGCGCATAGAGTGTTTTTTGCCAGCATGTCATTAATAATAAGCATTATGAAATTATGTTGCTCTTAATATACTGCTGTATCAGAGGCCATTCAGGGCATCTGGTCCTTGAGTTTGTCATACCTGCTTTACATGATCATTTATTTTTCCTTTTGGCTTTGACTTTTGACAGTAAGGGCCAGACTGGGATTTGGTTTACTGAAATGTCGCCGATGCAACAATCCATATGGAATAAAATGTTGACTAGCGATACAGTTAGATGTCGTGAAGGCAGGATGACCAGGGTGGCTTCTGGTGTCTCGGGACAGTAGTCTGGATTGTTTACTAGATTTTACTTCTTAAATCTTTTTTGTCTTAGGCATTTCCCATCAGGGGTTCAATTTGAATTTAATTCCTTGTATTTCCAGGTGTGTTTTTTTTAATACCTGTATCTGGATGTACTGGGTTCTCCATGTGTGATGAGGTTTTGAGTTTCAATGTGAACTATGATTCCAATCTGTCTTCAACCAGAACAGTCAGTTTGGCTCTGCACCGCTGAGCCCACTAAATGACAGCTGCATTCATCCATCTGGATGTTCAGTGGTGTCCACTCCAGCGATTCCCACTCAAAACGTCTTCTCTCCAGCAGGCCTCAGTTCTCCACCAGCCAACATCACCACCTCTGCTGTACCCAGCATAGTCACGCCGATCGTCAACGGATTCACAGGCATCCCTCACCAGCCCAACGGACACCCCGCCGTGGAAACCGTTTACACAAATGGACTCCCGCCCTACTCGACCCAAAGCCCCACTGCGGCTGACACCCTACAGCAAGCCTTCACAGGGGTACAACAATACACAGGTGAGTGATGGCCTCATTGGAGAACATCCTGAAACACTCATCACTCGCAGTAAACCGAAGGATAGGGCTGTTATAGCTAGACATTAAAGCATCGCCTCACTGTGTTCACCTACCCCCCATTTCTATCTGTGCAGCTATCTATCCAGCCACCACGCTGACTCCCATTGGTCAGACACTGCCCCAACCACCGCAGGTCATCCAGCAGCAACAGCAGCGAGAAGGTGAGGGTGAGAGAACATTATTACTTCTGCACTTCACACATCTCATGCTGAGTAATAGATATATAAAGGAGATGAACACGAGGGCGCAATATGGCTTTTTTTTTACTCTGTACACAGCTCATTCTGGGTATTACTACGACGTGAGAGCGAGAGAGGAACTCTGGCTTTTATGCCGCTCACATTTTCTTCCCTGTAATAGATAAATAAAGCGAGGGAAGATAACGCTATCGCCTAATGCTGTTCACATCTCTGCACTAGTAATAGATATATAAAACATGTGGAGGATAAAAGTGTGTGGCGGCGAGCGGATCTTAGATGAAGTACAGAGACTCTGATTGAAACATAATTAATTTAGATCCACCAGCTGTGAATATACTTCTGTGTTCAGATGATAATTTTTGTCACTGTCAAATTTGTGTTCTGATTTAATCAGAATTCTATCACTTTTAATCCACTTTGTGGTCTTTGTTCTGCTCCCTCCGTGGCAAGTTGTGAGAACTCCGCGTGTCACGTTTGTCTTCAGTATCAGACGGCAGTTGTCTTTGTTCCATCCACCTGAGAGGAAGCCTGGATGATTCGATATTCACAGCCTCCCACTCTTCACGCGTCTCGCTGTTTTAGGACCGGAAGGCTGCAACCTCTTCATCTACCATCTGCCTCAGGAGTTTGGCGACAATGAACTCATGCAGATGTTTCTACCATTCGGCAGCGTCATCTCCTCCAAAGTGTTCATGGACCGAGCAACCAACCAGAGCAAATGTTTCGGTGAGAGTTCATTTGACCATGTCATCTTCAGTTTAAGACGGAAGAAAAAAGGCATAACATTAAAGACTAGAAAATAATAAAATGAGAATAGGAGTCTTTGGATGGCAAAAAGATATATAGTATATTCAGGTCAAATATTTTATCAGTCCTAATAATAAGATCACTATCCCAAAGGCAAAACTTGGATGCACAGTACTAGTACATGCTGCAGCTTCACAGCAAGAAGGTACTGTAGCTGGCACAAGCCCTGCTTGGGGCAGATCTTGTCTTTTGCATGTCCTCACAGACAGGGGATAAGAGGAAGAAATTGCATGGGATGGAAAATGATTTTGACAAAACAGACTAATAAATTCAAGAAAATATTTTATTGCCTGGAAAAATAAGTCTTTAACTCCAAAACTAAAGCGAAAACAAACTTCCCTCGTTTGATTTCTACTTCCACAGAGATTATGTGAGAAAAAGGTCTGAACTAAAGAAGCATTCTTTGCACTCGTTGGCGTAAAAAGTCGCAGCTGAAGTGTGAAAATCCAAAGTGAAAGTTAGCGTTTGCCACAACCATCAAGTTTCATCATTTGGATCGTTCTCACTCCAGTGCCAACATAAGAGGATTGTGTAAATGTGTATATATGGGACGTGAGTGATCTCTCCCCTCGCTGACCTGAATTAGCATCTTGATGACTGTTGTGTTTTTTCTCCTTTCCTCGCATCAGCACTGTGCAACAAAATTTGATGAATACATTGTGGCAAACAAACCACCAATGATGTAGTCAATCCGAGTCCATGTCCTTGTTTCTGTTTGGCAGCACTGTGGCCTGGAAAACCTTTACGTGCTGTATCAGCATCTGCATCACCGTTCTGTAACCCCAATATCTGTCAATACACCTCCTGCTGGAGCTGATTCACACTCCTCCTCCTCCTGTCCCATTTAGCTCTGTCTACACACCAGCAGCCTGGGGGCCGACGGAAACTTTGAGCAGGCAGCCTGGGACGTGGAGGCAAAGGACAATTATGGATCAGCATTTGTTTTTACTTCAGGGAGCTGCAGGAGCTTGGGCAAAATTGATCGCCGGCCCCGTCTCCCTGGAGGGACTTAATAACATATAAATTCATGAAAGAAGAGCTATTTGCAGTATTGACTTATACACTATGCATTTACAACATAATGTTTGGCCACGAGGAGGAGGAGGAGGAGGAGGAGGGGAAGGGCTGCTGTAATTAATCTGGAAAAGGCGAAATAGGGGATAAACTTAGATTGATGCTGTGCTGAAGACTGAGAACAAAGAGAGGAGGAACCTCAAATGTGGGACAGGAGTGTGACGCCAACCACCAAGCCGTCCTAGACAAGATGAACGCTCCCCCTGACACTTCCAGTTAGGAATGATCATTTGGAACAGTGAATTTATTTTCACTGTGCGTGGTGTTGTGCGTGTCAGGCAGAGGCGAGAGGTTGAAATGCAAATGGTTACTTCTTCTACTTGAAAGCGTCATGGACACAAAAGAGCATCATAAGAAGTAGGTGATGCAAGATGAAAGAACGAGGGACATGTGGCACTGCTTTGCTAGATTATTTGAAAATTTCCCTCAAACAATTGACAACCGTTTTTGACCATAAACAAACAGAAAGTGATACCAACCCTGTCAAAACGGTGCAGAGAAGCTATCAAAACATCAGCGAGGGGGTATCAATACTTGCTGCTAAAGGACAGAGTAATTCTGTATACAAACCCATGATATGTTTTGTACTACTGACCCTCCTTATGAGAGCTCTACATTACATTTACGTTACTGTTCAGTGCTGCTATTGTCTCTGATCCTTCACATTCAGACACTTGTTAGCGCGCAGCAAACCAGTGTTTGGTACCTCCAGTAACTTCACACTATTGCAGGTGACTGACTTATGAGAATCTCTCTTGTGGTCGTATATGGAATCAAAATTATATATTTTTTCTTTTTTTGTATGCTATTGGTTAACTATGTATTGGTTGAAATTGGTGAGACTTGAAGGCAGAGTACATTTGTCACGTTGATGTATTTGTTAAAACACCATGACATAGTTATCGACGACAGGTAGCGACGACATGTTAACCTGATGGAAGGTTGGCAGGTCACTCCTTTTTCTTGCCTGGATACTTTCCTCATTCCTCCACCCAGCGCGCCTCTGCACCCTAATAGGCCACACTGGAGACGACTGGGCCAGGCAGACATACCTCCCAGGTGGCCGTCGACCTGGAGAAGCTCCTGCTGTTTTTCACGGGTCATCGACTGTTCCTAATGACAGCGCAGGATCAGGCGAGCGCATCAGGCGGAGACACACTCCACTGCAGTTTCTGGTCACTGAATTCTCAAGGCTTTATTTTTACACATGATGGAAACAGGATGTGCAGCATTGGTTCAAGGATGATGTATTTTGGGTAAAATGCAGCAGGAAGGAAGGTCTCAGATCGACCTGTCTCTTTAATGTCAATCCTGTTTGGTATTGCATATTGCTATTTGGCTTCAAGATCTTTTGCTCTGGGTAAAATGGCCCATGATTTTACAAGGGTTTTACTGAATACACTGTGATTAAAGTAGCTGTTCAAACCTATCATTATTTGTCCCTTGGACGTGACAAAAAACAAATTCCAAATCATAAGCATCTATTGTTTTTTGTTTTTGTTTTTTTTATAAAACAATTCACTGAAAGGCAGAAAACGTGCGCAATTGTGCATCAGCTCAATGCACAATTATGAGCTGATATTAACCAAGACACAAATGAAATTTGCATTCGTGGTTCTAGTTTTCATAAATTAAATTATTTTTCATTGACACCCTTGAAAAGAACATAGATACTCAGAGGTAACCCGTCGGTGGATTCATGCCCAAAACCAGAATATGTTTTATTGATGAATGAATATGAGAACAATGAAGAGGACGACAGAGAATGTGAGGTGGAACTATATCCAAGACTCACTTGTCAGTCACCGTCGGTGCTCTCAAATTTCTTAAACCTGTTAAAGGATGACTTTTGGGAAAGAACATCATTTTAGCAGCATTATTTTTTTGTTGTTGTTGTGAGGATGACTGACATGGGGTCCCTATCTTGTCAGGATGCCTCTGGTAGGCCTCAGTTTGGAGGGGTTCTGGGCAGACTGGAGAGACTGCTGGGCCCCTTTGCTTACAGTACGTTGTCGCTACCATGGCCTGGTGGTTGACTTGTTGGCTGCGTCAAGGGTTTTGGTCTTGAGTTCCTGCCAGTAAAATGATACCAATGGAATCATCTGGAAAGCTGTCAGAACTTAACAGGGCTAGGATTCATCAAGCAACCCTAAAAATTACATTTGGAACCCATATAAGAGAATCTAAACACTACAACCAACCAAAACCATAACCAGATTTTCCGCTACGTACAGTTGTGTTGTGGTCAAGACCACCTTAATGTTGGGCGGCGTGAGACCGAGACCACACTGACTACAGAATGTAGAAGCGCAAATCTATTAGTCAGAGAGACAAACACGTTTATTTTTTACAGCGAATCAAGTCAAGAAAGGAAATGCTTTCAGTGGAATAAACCATTTGTTTGTCATTTACCTTGGTCTCTGTATGGTCTACTTTGGGTCTCAGTCTCAGGTTAAGTGGTCAGGATTACAACACTACCAAACAGTAGTGTTTCATTAAATATAAAGAAAACCTCACAGTAGATGTGAAGTCCCAAGATTAAAGATTTAGATCTGTGAGTTCATTGAGTACAGAGTTCCTAAGTGTAGATGCTAGCGACTGCGTATTACTTATTAATAAACACTGGCCATAACATGCGGTTTATTTGATCTACCTTCCATCATTTGGCCAAAACTAATGCAACTGTATTATTTGTTGTCGCTGAAATTGAGCCTTTTCTTTTTCTTTATCACACCACTGTGTCAGATTTACAGAAACATATTTTTCAGCACACATTTTTTTTGAAGTTTTCATGGTCTTGCTTGCAGGGTTTGTGAGTTTCGACAACCCAGCCAGTGCACAGGCAGCTATTCAAGCCATGAACGGCTTCCAGATCGGGATGAAGAGGTTGAAAGTCCAGCTAAAGAGACCGAAGGATGCCAGCCGCCCTTACTGACACAGCCTCCCTTTAATATTCATCGCAGCAGCAGCACAGGTGAGATCACCACTCTCCACGTTTACTGAGGGGATGTTTTGAATTTGAGCTCCGTCTCAGCTACATCCTGCGTCTGAGTGCCTGCAGTGTAAAGTATTCCATCTGACGCAGAGCAGACATATTAATTATGATAAGAACTGTCATCATCTTGATGGACAGAGACAGATCGGTTCGCCAGAGAGATCGGGAACTCTCCGGACCATTACGCAGCTAGAATGAAGCATATTGAAAAATCCAAAGTTCATGAAAATTATCTATTGAATGTCAGATTAATGAGCAGTAAGATTTGATTTTTTTTCTCTGTTTTTCTTCCAATTTCCCAGGTTTTAGGGGACACACGAGGATATCTTGGAAAACTTTCCCCCCCTTTGAAAGTGAAACATGTTTTAGAAAACCAACACTAAGGAATTGTTTAAAGACATATCAGCATTTACTTGTGAAGATAAAGGCAAAAAAAAGAAAACACTGAACGAGGAGGCGCTTCGTCGGGGGACTTAACGGCAACAGATGGCGCGGTGGAAGCAAGGCAAGAAGAAAAACTGAGAGAAAAAAAAGACTGAACAACAAAACTTTTCTTGTTGAGACTTGAATTGTTAATTAAGCAACAAACTAACAAACGAGAAAAAGAAGCAGCAACAAATAGATTTCTATATACATATTATATACACACACACATATATATATATATATATATAAAATGAAAGAGGCGCTTGTGGCTTACTGGACAAATGAGGGTTAAAACTTGAAGATCAAGATGAACAGTGGGAAAAAAGAAGCTCTTCTCCACACCCACTGACAGACTTTTGCTCTCTTTCCCTCTTTCTCTTATTGTCTCACCGTCTCTCTCTGCCAGCGCAGAGATCTTGGAGGTCACTGAGGTTTCCATTAGCAACAGTAGAACTGCAATCTTTCATCCCTGAGGGACCAAAGGACCAAACGTTTTTATTGTTCTGAGCAGTAACATATAGTATTAATGATACTAATACTACGAACTACTACTAATAATATTAAAAAGACATATGTGCTTCAGGTTGGAAAAGAAACGATGGGCTTTCTTTTACATTTACAGCTGCCGGGTTTGAGACTATGAAGAAAAAAGGAGAAAAAAAAAAATGAAAGCTATACATTTTAGTGCTGTAGAATATGTGGGTTGGGTATTGTTGCGGGCATCTTTTCACACTTCATCTTCATCACCACGTTTCATCTCTGAGCACTTGTAATGATGCCAAACATGAACATCCCAACGCAGTCCAATTGGCCATGACGGCACATTGCAAATGCATAATTGATAGTCGGTGCACTCATCACGAGCGGGAGCCGATCCGTGCTGTAATTACAACCCAAATATCAGCAATAATCTGACCATAAAGAACCGAGCCAAACCTGCCAGTCAGACACCGAGCAGTAAAACATCACAGCGTCTATAACGGCTTAATAAAATACACTCATGAGCCAAGCAGAGGTAGTAAAAATGTCCACGAGAGTTGCCGAAGAAGCCGACTCCCTCTGCCAAGTGGCTTCTCGGCAGGACAAGACAGACTTCATCCTCCTCCTCTTTCTCACCTCCAACTGCCAACATCTCTCTTTCTTAATAAGGTCAGTTGTGAGCGTTGAAAGCACATTATAATTAGGATAATCATACAGTAATATGGATTGGATGGGGAGCCTAACTGTAGGGCAAAAGATCTGCACTCAGTTACACTTGAGTTTTGTGTCTGTGGTTGCAAGCACCTGAGTCAGCTCAGGGCCACCGTCTTCCTCCTCATGCCAGTGCAGATGGAAGAGTCCTCTTGGTTCTGGTTGTCTGAAATGACTCCAAAAACGCAGTCTTTTAAAGTTTTTCTTTGCTTGCCTCTGTCAGTAGTAGGACAAATCGTGCTTAAGCCTTCTTTTGCTAAGAATCTGAGTTATAAGTTGGTGCACTGAATTCCAAATTGAGCTTATGAGGCAATGCCTTCCATTTTTACATGAGTTTAAGGACGAACTTAGCTTAAACAACAAGTTCGCCTGATGTGCTAACAATATCTGGCGGAAGTATTTCGCAAAAGCACAAAACTCACACCATCTTGGCTAATGCTGTGCTAATGACAATAACTAAAATAGTAGGCGAAAATGTAACTTCGCTTGAGTGTTTGTGTAAATAAAGGTAAGCTAACTAAGGCACACACATAGAGGCAAGATTGCTAACCATGATTAGCTTAACTGAAGCTTGCCATGGTGTTTATTTGCTTAAATGTGAGCCAAAAGTGTCTGGGTGGACAGAGATGCTACCTGAGCTAATGAGTTAACTGACGTCCTTACTCACCATTCATTTATTTATTTATTTATTTATGTTCCTCTTTTAAGCTCAAGCACAATCTTATATAATGATATATATAATGCGACAGGGTGGACTGTTGCATTATATCCGAAGTGGCCACATTCCTTTCTGGGACTAGCATGAGCGACTGTCAAGCCAAAAGACAGAAGGACAGAAAAATCTTCAGTGAAACTTTTTTTTGTGTGACTAAAATATTGCAAAATAGCGATGACCCTTTTTGCTTATAACATGTTATTTTGCTTGTATATTGTTTCATTTTATTTAAAGATTCTCTAAATAAATCATAAATAATGGATGACAACAGAACTCTGGGTTAAGCATGTCAAAATCTATTTTGACCAACAATGAAAATGAAAATAAAATAAAAATATAATTGTACCGGTACTTTTGCTCTGACCTTGTGAGGGCAGCATGAGTACAGGCGAATACATTTAGTCCATCTCTGCTAAAGAACTTGGTCTGAACACTGACTAAAAAACAGAGAAGATAATAGTGGCCATAATCTCCGGATGAAGGCTTCCTTATTGAGCACATGGTCAGGACTTGAATGTGAAACATCTGCACATATGGTTGAAAATATATAATGACAAACACCGTCATCTGCGTGGCAATATTTCATATTCCAACATTTAGTGTGGTTACTACATACTGACCAGAGACAGTCGCAGTACATGCGTGTAATGTTATACGCCTGGTAGACGGTGAGCAGCAGCCTGGCATCACCAGACTTAAGAGGTCAAATTGAGAGCAAAAGGATCCATCAGTTAGACAGCAGCAGGCATGTAAGTGGAGCTGCGGCAGCTGCTGGGACTTGGACAGAACGGCATCTCACTGTTGGCCACCTCACATGTGGCTCCTGCACGGTGTAGTCACCACATATTCCTACATTCACATGTGGTTGCTCGAGGTGCGTCATGTTTGCAGGCATTCTTACAGATGCACTTTGACATAGAGAGATGAAACGTGGTTCTTTTTCTTACTCAGACTCCAGTTTTCAGTCTCTTATGCCATTGCTCATCTTTAAAGCCCAATCCGCTCTGAAGAGCACTTGTGACTCTAACAACACCAGCCATCAGCTTGCTGTCTTCAACAACTCATCTCCTCTCTCGACCTGAAATCGCACATGTCGTTTCTTATCCCCCTTTTCCACGTTTGCTCCCTTTTAAATTGTTGAACAGGTCAGAGAATGCCTTTTCTTGCCATGAATTGCCAATTTTTTCACGCATATCAGCTTCAGGTGCCAGGTAACTTGTATAATATTTCCTTGAGACAATGCTCAAGGAGGCGCAATATATGCATCATGTAGAAGCCGGTCTGCTGCAGAGGGTTGGCCTGGTTCGTGAGCAGAAAGATGTTTATCATGAAAATACAATCAAATAATAGGTCGGAATGGATGGTTTGGTTGGCGTGAAATTTATAAAATAATCCATAGAAATGGATTGAATAGCCAGTAGTCAACATTCATTAACACGCTGAGGGGAGCACAATGCTAACACGTCAATCCGAACATCGTGTTCTTAAGAACTAGGTCACTTCTGTGCCGTCAATGTAAACACCATTCATGGAACTTTGGGCCTGGCTGTCAGAGCACATCTGCTTTTAAAGACTGCGGTATACACTTTCCTTCCCCAAGGCCACACGGGTTTCATAAACCCTCTCGCAAATCTTTTCATATGGGATTCCTCCTGGAGAAGTTTTCTGAATTATTAAAATCAAATTAAATTCAGGCGCTCACGACGGCGCGGGTCAGGCGAATGAAAGATGCCTGCTGTTGCTGGAGATTTAACAAGCGCCAAAACATCTTCATTCATTTCTCCACAAAAGAAAAGAGAAGGCAAACGTTAAAATTGTTGCGAGGTTTGTTTGTGGCACGCGGCCGGGCCTAACACGTATCAAGGAGGAGGAGGAGGATTGAGACGGAAGACACCCGCTGAGTTGTTTTTGCAGCCAGCGTGTTTGATAAGAACAGACAGAACATCCACTTTTGAAGACCGCAGATTGATTTTCAGTCTAATGAAGCTGCGTGTGGCCAAGCTAGAGTCGATTTCCGTTGCATTATTTTCATCCTTTGTGTCCATTTACATCACTCTTTCGGTATAATTTATCATCCTACCATTGTGCCCTTTCGATATCAGCGCATGCTCAGTGGGAGGTCTGGGGGATGGTTAAGGATTATGGTACTACTTGTATGAACAGTATGATTCTTTAACTATTGTTTGAATGCTAAGGATAGTAGCTTATTATAAATATGAAATCTGTATATTATGGAAATCAGCACAGGACCTTTGTTTGGGTGCGTATGGGTTTGTACTAATGTGGGGGAGGGGAGGGATCACTTGGAAAAAGATGAACTTTCTGGTTTCTCAGCACAATGCTAACAGATCCAACGACATCAGGAAGTCTCGACTTCACGGCAAACAGAAGAGGAATCTCAGTTATTTTGACCTAGAAGAGGGAAATGCTGTTTACAGGTTGTAATGTTTCTTTCTTTTACAAGAACAGCGCCACCTGTTTTAGTGGCCGCGTCAGTACAGCATGGATTAACTGACAGGGAAAGCTTTTTTTTATACACATATACCTACTGAAAATGCAGGAAAAAAAAACAATGTGTTCTGTATTAGCCTGAGAAACCAAACATTTGTTTCCCCCCCGTTTGACATTTTCTCTTAATACTTGCTGCTTAGAATTATGAATATTAACAAGTGATGGTTTCATAATTTTCTAATTAATTATCAGGTATGTCACTTGATTATTTAATTTATTTATTATTTATTTATTTCTTGTTTCATTTGTGGGTATGATAAGATAAAGATATGTATCTAAAAGGAAATGCTTATAGGGGCTTTTCTCTCTTTCTCTCCTTTTTTTCCAATTTTACAATAAAAGGATGAAATGGCGTATATATCTTCCCACTTCGCTGTTCTGGTTCTGGGAGCTGTGTGTTTCGTTTAATGAATCTCTCTTTTCTACTTTCTTTGCTTTTGCACTCAAAAACACTGGAAACACCTATGGCATTTCTCTGCACCCCTTCAGTGTACTGTACGTCAATGTTGTGAGCCAATGTTAACTCGGAACAATTGAAATCTAAACTCAGGTAGAGCTTGTTCATGCTCACATGGAACTAGGAAAACTACGGTCTTCTGTTCTCATTCAAGGAGGCTACATTTTACCCTGGGATGCCAACATTATGGTCGCACCCATCACTCTGTGAACAAGATTGTGTTCCTCTTATAATACCTTGATAATATTGATTCATTTGAAAAGTTATTTTAAGTGCAGTTTAACTTGCTTTCTCATGAGATCAAAACCTTGAAGTTTGTGCTAAGAGTTGTAGAGTAAGAGTTTGAGTCTGATTGATCGCAGATAAACCGATCACTCACACACTTTCTTTCACAAAAAAACAGTTTTCAGCGCATCGTAACGTGATGTCAAAACCAAAACATCCATGATGAAAGGGACTCAATGATACTGGGGCGTTTCTACTTGAAAAAACTTCAGAATTGAAGCAGAAAAGGAGTTTGCTCAGGATTGGATGACTTCTAGCGTGATGCTCAAGCTTATGTGGACACACTGAACTCACATTGGACCATTTTAGGATCAAATATTAAAATGTTATTAATCATGGTTAAATAATTATAACATCTCCAATGAGATGAATTGTTTCAATCCAGTGGCGTCCCTAAAAAAAATCAATCCAAATTGAATTTAAACATATCAGTGAGTGCTAAAGAGGGTTTTAGAGAGCATGGCATGAGCAAAATGAAATACTTCCTAATTCAACGTCAACACAGGAACAGTGCCCCACTTTTCACATCAGATGTACTGTCATGTTTTGGAAATACAGTGGTACCTCGGTTTTCGAACGTCCCGGAATTCGAACAAATCGGAGTTCGAACAAAAATTTCGAGATTTTTTTGCTTCGGATTTCGAACGAAATCCAGAACTTGAACGTCCCCGAAAAAAAGTGGAAAAAACATAGCGTGCGCGCTTTGTTATTGTGTATAATGCAGCCTGTGTATGCAGACGTGTCCCGTTAGCTACATTTACTGACTGTTTTTTCTTCATATTGAAGTGTAAAACCTTTCCTGTCTCCGCACTGGACCGTGGTAGAGTGTCACAGGGGAGGTGCTCGTTCTCGCACTCCAGGGTTTGATGTCCTGTTGTGGGCTGGAGCTGGGACAGGGATGAGGCGAGTCTGGGACAGAGCGTTACTTGGTTTATGACTTTGTCACAGCCAAACTGCACAGAAGCGCACATTCAGAGCTGGACACGCACCGGGCACCTCTTCACTTCTGGAGAGACGTCACTCACTCGGCAACCCCTCCCACATGCAGCGGCCACACACATAGAGGAACAGCGCACCTGCAGCAGACGCTCTACATTCACTCCTACAAAAGACTATTTTAAGGCTTGGAACGCATTAGTTCTTTTTCCAATGTAATGGGAAAAGTCGATTCAGATTTCGAACAAATCGCTTCTGGAACGGCCGTCTGGAATGGATTGTGGTCAAGAACCGAGGTACCACTGTAGTACGCATCACTACAGACTTCACAGAGTCACATCAGAGGGACCCGGGGTGGTGGTGGGTTGTAGGTAATAGACAACAGGAGAAGTGAACTTACTATTTTGTCCAACAGCAATCTAGTGTGCCATGTGACTCTGACGCCTGATACATTTGTAGTGCCGATACTTTAGATTAGAACTACAGCGCAATGTACCCAAGAAAACTCATCAAAACGGCTGCCCAGGTAAAGGAACCTGAGCTGTGCTGCCAGTGAGCAGGCTACGCAACCGAAGAATGCAGGAAACCCAGGCAGCATCAACACAATGAACATCGTGTTAAAACAAGTGCAAGGCCGAAGATCACCCCATGATAGTGTTCTAAGGTCAATGCATGTCATGTTTCTCTACCAATAGAAACAGCCTCTGTGACACTGCCCACACTCTTGGGAATGAAGAGAAGAGAATATGTGAGAAAAAGAGGGAGGAAAAGTAGCAGCGATGAAGTAAATTGTCCCAATTACAACAAAGTGTGGCTCATGGTTAGCGTGCATGGCAGGCAGTTCATCTTTATTACAATCAGTTAATGAAAATCAATCCCCCTCCTGATAAACTCTTATCTCTGTGGCCTTTGCACGGCCCTCGTGCGGGGACACAATAAATTAGCCAAATATCGTCTTTGATGAGGGAGTGAGTTGCAAATTATTGTAACTTTCCAAGATTTATGATGCAGATGCTTTATTTTGAGAGCAACTTCTGGGTGCTTGTCCAAAGTACGAGCATGACATGGATGTCATGCCATTTGAAACACTCTCAAGTGACACGCTGTGTGAATGAGGAACACTATTTGGCTACAAAGCAGAGATGGAACATACAGGTACTGTATATTAAAGGCCGTCTAATCCAATCTATAGCCCACTATTCTCAGTTACTTTCTGAAACAGTTATGTCACCAATAGTCATGTGAATCCTGAAAAATGAATTTGAACTATTCTTTAAATTTGATTTTCTCAGTGAAACACTGGGTAGATGTCTCCGCTGATGACCTGGCATGGTGCATGTGTTTCCGCTAGCATTCATAACACCTGCCACACAGCGTTTGGGTCACAGTTTTATGAGATTATATTCGATGTCCTTTATTCACTGCTGTCTCACCACCTTCATCATGGCTCACACTAAATGTAAAGTTCTCCCAACCTGATGCTCTGTACGAAAATGTGCCTGTCCTTTTTAAACGTTGTTACCGTCACTGATCACATGCTTCCATGTGTTCTATACGTTGGTGCTGTTGTTCGCCAGTATATCCACCAGGGGGCACAGCCCAGAGTGAAAAGTTTATGAGGATGAAACCATCATGGCGACTGTGGAAGAAGGATGGATAATGTACCTAGTTGTGACAAACATGGATGGAAACACGGATGTCCAAACTTCAGAGTTCTTTTTAGTGTGTTTTAAGGGTGGCAAAGCGGTTAGTGCGCATCCTTGAGCAGCATGTTGTTTCCAGTTCATGACCAGCATAAGTCATTTAAATGTCATGCATTTCTCCATGTGCCAGTGCGATATCAAACTAAATAAGTCAATTTAGTGTGTTTAAAAAAGCAGTCCCAATAAGACCTATCGATACCATGGATGAAGATAGTTGCTCAAACACCATATTTACCTGTCTGATTCTGCAGTCCAGAGAAGCCACTGCACAGCTTGTGGAGGAGTGGCAGAGGCCGCGGCTCTGGCATGTGAACACTGTAGTGCAGGTCTGGGGACGATTCACAGGTGACTGCAAATAAATGACACCACAGATATCAAAATACACATAGGCGGAAATTTACTCAAGAGTTTCAGAATCAATAAATAATGATCCGATTAATCATAACAATATTGATAATAATAAATGCCATTTGGGGGGCTTAAGCTGGGCTAAAGTGGGCTATGCAGGAAGAAGAGCTGGTGCTCGAGTACCACTAGGGTTCTATCTGTGCTCATCCCATCAGCTGAAGGCCAGTGTCACGCTAACACACTAACACACACATTAAAGTACAGTGTGTATCTTAGCACAAAATGAAAACTGAAAAATAAATTGTTTTTTTGGGGGGGATTGATCAAGGTCAGACTCCTTCTGAATCCAGAGTATAGACAAGTTGACCACACACAAACCCAGGATGTGCAGTCGTGCGGCAGTGACCCGCGCTGCGAGATTCAATCTGTGTTTGTTTAATGTTGTATACTTTGCCCTGAATGTTTCATTAAGCTTCAGTGGGAATGTGGACAAGTCTAATGAGTCATCAGCATCTGCAGGGAGGACGACTGGTCATGAAACTGAGGTGTACGCAACCTGAGTTTACAGCGCTGTCAGAGCGACATCACACGCACCATTTCCCTGGCAAACTTTGCATGCATCAACAGTCAGCTCATCAGCGGTGCAACAAAGTCTGGTCAGAAGTGTCATTGGAGTCATTAGAGTCGTATCGAGCATTAATCTTGTCCCCAAGTTCTGAATCTTAGAAATTAACAAAAATAAAAAGGTATATATATATATATATATATATATATATATATATATATATATATATATATTCAAAGGTCTCAGGATGAGACACAAGTAATGGCTTTTCCTACATGCACAGTGATAAGCAGAAGAACACTGAGGCATCGTTGCCTTTTGCACCTGATTCTCATGCAATAAATTAGTTTCTATTGAGCCAGTTCGACATCGCTACTGCCACCTACTTCAGACACCTTCAACTATGACATGAGTAGTAGTAGTTTATCTGCTAGTGCATGTGTTCCTTCCTATGTGCACTGTATTGAGGTTTTCCAGCACAAACATTTGCATAAAAGAGGATGGACGAACGTGATGGAAACCTGCCACGTAACAAGGACATTAAAAACTAGGTGATCACCGCGCCGCAGCACTTTCACGACACTTGATAAACTGAGGATGGAGCGACTGTCTCCTGTTTGGTGACCTCATTTAAGGAACATCTTGCATGAACACAGCCATCAATCTATCCATTATCAATCAGGAGGGGTAGAGGCGCGCGCACCACTGTCTATTTATCTTGCCAAGCGCTCTATTAATATCAAATTAATCCCCCTGTTGAGAGTATCAATCACCAAAGTGTTTTTAGATCCTCTCTCAACTCATTACCTTAGTAATTGTCCTTGTTAGTCGAGGAAAGTCAAGGCGGGATTCTGGACCACAAATCTATACTTCTGGACGTAAAGAATTACACACTCAGATGAAAGCATGCTGGGGACTTGTGTGTGTGTGTCAATATTATCCGAAACACTTGGCTGTGATATCACTCATTTGGCTTGTTCATTCCCCTTCTCCAGGCAGCAGAGGGCGCTGTGGGAACTTCTCTTTTCTGTCCTACTTGGGTCCCCGGTCAGTATGATGCATCAGTATTCAGAGCGAAAGATAGAAGCTGGCAGCTCAACTGCAACGTAAAACACGTAGAAATTAGTTTTCATGTCTTGTTTTCCTGTTGTGTTTTGGCAGCTGCATCTGAATTATCCCAGCCTGCAGTCTATTCCGTTTTTTCCACTTCTCCTTGTGCCACATATGGCCCAGCATTTAGTAAGTTCTTTGGGAGTTTGACCCTTGTGACCCCCAGCCAGATGGGGAATGCTGAAAATCCACCATCTTTGGATGCTGTCCTTGCCACAGAGCAAAAGCTGGGATTCCACAATGCTTTTGTCCTTCATCACTTCTCCTACCTGTATGTTGATCAACTTAGTTTTGGGTTAGTACTGAGTGAAACGGATCGCCTTATAGCGAAATCATTTTTTTTCATTTACAGATGCTTAACTTGTTAAGGAGACAATGTGTGAGTTTCTGCCTGACTGGATGTCCTCTGCTGTACCAGTGTTTCTCTGAGGATCAACTTCCATTGCTCTTGTTGAGCTAAACTCAGGTCTAAATCCTCTTTTGAGCTGTGGATTTCTTCCACAGACCGAAGCAGGACCAGCAGCTAGCTCAGCATTCACACTTTCAACTTGCACCAGGGGCAGAGAACATCCTCCAACATAACTGCGAAACCACATATGGAAACAAACAACAGAAAGCAAAGATGGAGTGTCCAACAATTTAATACAGAAAATCTCAGATATAAACACAGCACTTATTAGTTTACTAAACAACCTATGAAACAATGTAAGGCTTATTACAGTTAAAACTTTTATACACAGACAAATGTACACAATACAAAACGTATATATATACATACACTCTTAATATATTATTGTATTTTTAACTAGAAGTCAGACAGCTTGAAGAGGGAGTGTTTCACAGAAGTGAGAATGGGAAATCACATGTTATGGATAGGTAGTTTTAACAAGCAGTTGTTGGATCTTGTGTATTCAGCACGTCACCACTGGAGTAAAATGAAAAATAAAACACTTAAATACACAAAACAGACTTTGTCTTCAGTGCTGATAAGTAACACGGGAGAGCTGTACACGGCGTCTGGATTTTGTTCAACACTTGTGAGGTAAAGGTAATTACAGAGTTGTACATGTCTAACACACATGCATGCGCCTTGTTGACAGGGAGATGTAGCTTCCTTGGCCTGAGCCATGAATAAAGCAAGTACCTTTTCTGACTGGATTTTGTAGATTTAAAAAATGTGGTAGGAGAAACCACAGAATTTCATGCTGCTTTCAGAGACATCGCCCTTTGACCCCTAAATTGAGCACTTCACAATGTACATTAAGCAGACGTCTGTCAGGAAGCATGTAGTCATGAAAAATGTATCGACATGAAAATTAAGCTGTAGCCATGGTTCATAGAATGCAAAACATATTCAGCACAATTTGGGTTTTGTTGCATGTAAGGTATGGGTTGATACTGCACCGTAATGAGGTAAATGAATTATACTGTTGCTCTTGACAATTGTGTAAGAAAATTATTGCAACATTCAGTCCAAATACACATCACTCAATCTTCAAGCTGTTGACTCTTGCAATATATATATATATATATATAATTACATACATCAACACACTCACACATATTGCTACAAAAGCAGTAGGATGAGGAGAAAGATAGGAAGCAAGGAGGAGCAGTTAACTGCTGAGGCAGCCAGCTGTGGCGTCCCTTGGTTGTGAAGTCGAGGACTCCTGGGAGAGTTCTGCTTCAGTCTGCTGGGTGGAAGCGCTTTTAAATCCTCCAGAGCGCCGAAGGCTGCCATGGAGAATTCTGGGTCTCCTGTGGTCAGCAAGTCAAACACACAGGACTGGAAGTACACGTCCTCCACCTGCAGAGTTTCTCTGCACTTTGCAGTAGCTTTCTCCACTGTGTACACCTGATGGGGCGGTCGCAGCGGGCCCAGCTCCGTGTTGGTGCCTGCCTGGCGGTGCTGCTGGTTCTGGCGACCCAGTGTGTGCTCCTTGATGAGCTCGTTGCGCGGGCAGCCATGAAGGCAGAGCTGCAACCCGCCATTGTCCTCAGAGAAGTCCAGAGTGTCCTCCGGCATGCGGATGGCGAATGTCAGGTAACTCCCGACACGCCGGATTATAATAGAGGTGCCGATGTAACGGGCCTGTATCTTCACCTGTCGACCCACTCCAGAACCACCTCTTTCCGAGATGGTCAGGCTGCCACTCTTGCCTCCGCTTCTGGTCCCATCCTGAAAGGCTAATGGCAGATCTTCAGTGGTGGCCTGGTAGACCTTCTGGTCAGTGCAACCATGGTATGACTTGAAGATCACTGTGATCTGAAAAAAAAAAAAAAAGAAAGGTATACTATCAGTAAGCATGTATATTTTCAATACACACGAAAGTCACATAAAATAAGCTTTACCACAAACCTATCAAGATATAAAGTGAAAACATGAACTAGATAAACAATGTTTTAATAATAATAATGTTTTTTTTTTAAAGCAGACGACTTCAAACGCAGTCCCGATTCCGACCACGAGGTGGAAGCCGTGACCCAAGTATCCAGCGTGCGCACGAAAGCGTCAGCTTCCGTCCTCTGACGCACATCCGCAGTAATTGATCAGAAACCAATCAAACGCACCTGAACAAACCGAGAAGACAGACAATGCACGGTTCACCACCATCCATCCATTTCCACCAGAGGTAAAGCTTAAGTCACCACAATAAGTCTACAAGAAATGACTGCTCATCCATCACTCTTGCTTGTTCAATGAGCAACTGTGCCTTTTATTTGAGCTGAGCTTTAGAAAAATTGGGGCCCAACCGAAGTTCCTTTAAAGTGCCTGACAAAGCAGCGGGTGAGTTTACACTGGCTGGGACACTGTATTTGATGGACCATTTCCTGTCTTAAGTCAGGCGGTTGAAAACAGCTCTGCAAGTATGATGTGGGCATGCAGGTACAGAGATATAGCGGCTTGTTTGCAGTTAGCTTTAAGGAGCGCAAGTTCAAGCAGAAATAGCGGCTTAGCCACGCGGGTTCCCCCTCACAAATAAATGTATAGATCGTCTCCCTCTTAAAGGTGCTGGAAAACACCAAAATACATGAAGTACGATATTCGGAAGACAGGCTACTTTTCTGACCTCCTCACCGTTGGAGATGAAATACTCACCTCTCAGTGAACACAGCTTTCCATAGCTACATGCTAATGCTAGCATAACGTGAATTTTTGGATGCAAATAACTTATGTAAACTGCACTGAATTATTTAAACCTCTTTGATAAAGTAACTATAAATAAACACTATTAACCATGATTATTTCTAATTTAATTTTAAAATGTGTTTGGTTCAAACTTGCAAAAATGCTGGTTTGTGTGAGCATTTTGCACCAAGACACGCGTCACGGTCTAACAACTAAAAGCTATCACAATTTGTTTAAGTTCAGCATGAACACTGCTTTGGCCGCCATGGCATGGCTTCGTTGAAGCTTTGGAAGGAGGGAAAATACTCAAACACATGGAACCCTGTTTGTTGTGTTTACTGAAGCCTTTGAAAATATAAGTTGGATTTTCTGCATATGCTTATGATAACGCCTCTGCTCAGAGCAATACGCCTCACAATCAGACTTGCATTAAAACAAGCAAGCCAAGATCAGGGATAAATATACATCCTCTCAGAATAAACCAAAACAAAGCACGAGCTTGAGCTGTCGATTTGAAATAAGTCTGTTTTGATCCTATTACTTTCCCCCATCATTGCGTATTTAAACAAAAACTGCCCCGTTAATTATTTGACCAGAGGGGTGAGAAAACATTCCTGATGGTGGTGGTGGAGGAAAATGTTGGACTGAAGTGTTAATCACAACCATATGACCACCCATGTGTTAAAGGTAGAGCACTCAAGCATGTCTGTGATTCAACACCAGTGAAGGACGCCCCTCCTCCCCCACCACTCACAGATCTGAAGGAGCTGCGAGACAAGAGGAATGCTGGAGGCTCGAAAGGCGCACTGGAATGACGATTAACTTCACATGTTTGATACTTTATAGGAAAGCTTGGGATTCGACGAGAACTGAAAACGGGGCACAGAGGCCTGTTTATGGAGGCTTACCTTGCTGGTGGCGGTGGCGCTGGAGCCAAGCACGACTGGCACATTGGTGACCTGCACTGACAGGAAGCGGTTGTCGATCAAAGGCCACGCCCCTTCCACCTTGCATGTCTGAAACTCGTCCCTAAAAGTCCGCAGGTGAGGGTCTCCAAATAATCCACAATGAGCGTATTTCTTCTGTTGACCTCCGGATCCAGAGCCAAGGACCCGATTCTCGTAGTTGCAGAGCTCAGACACGACCGGGCGGGAAGTGCTGGGTGCCTTGGCGGAGGAGGTGGGTCCATCGTTGGAGCAATTGTGCTGAGAAAACAACTCCCGAATATTCAAGGCCACCGAGTGATAGACCAAGTCTCCCCTGCAGCTTCGCGCCTGCCGCCGGGTGCACTGGTCGTAGGCGCGCAGGGCGATACAATAGTCCACGTCATGAGCCACATCCTCTTGCAGAGCACTGGAGGGGGACGTTGAGGAGACGTATTCAGCAATGCAGCGCTGGATCCGACACTGCTGGCAATGACCTGCAAGAGAAACGGTCATTAGCATCACCAGTCTCACCTTCTCTTGTCTTTCACTTGATGGTGAGATAACACTTCAACTTGACAACCCAAAACATGCTGCTGATATGCCATAATTGTATTTCACTCCTCATCATTCCAGTTTACATTACTGAACTGATCTACCCATAAGTTGCTCTTGCAGGTGTGGAACATGACATAGGAATAGTTTTATTTCCCGATTGTTCTTCTCCTTTGTGGGGATAAAAAAGATACACAACTGACAATGAAACTGTTAACATATATAGAAAAAATAATGTGCTTTATTAAAAAAAAAGTCAAAAATTGGTTGTCAAACAAATTGATAAGCAGATGTAATATTACTCTTAGAGCTCTGTTCAATGCAAACTAGCCATGAAAAAAAGCTCATTTTTGTAATATTTATGTTACACAGACATTTATGTTTCACTGCTCCAGCGCTGGACATTTGTGTAACCGATTTTCAGCCAGATGAAGCATCAACCGTCTCAATAGCTGAAACAGGAGGTAGTGGAAAAAAACAGTCCTCAGCGATGCAGAAACGTGAAACAGTCAACGCTTAAGTGTGACACAATCTGCATTAAATCTGTTAGAAGCAAACCTGCTTCTGCTAGTTAAATCAATAAATCTGTGTTTTAGCCAGTGTGAGAAAAAGTGTAGCCTCAATAAAAAGCCTGAAATTGCTCATTCAGGAATACATTAATGCAGCACATTAGGCAGAAAGAGAGAACTTTTCCACCATCAACTTTAGCTCAATCAAGGGAGCCATTTAAAAATCTTAAATGCGTGTGCTCACGAGGCCATGATCCCACACTGAGCTTCAGTCAGTCAAAATACACCCCGCCCCCGCCCCCCATGGGTCCTCACTCTGCTAACTTGTGGCCAATGAGGAAGGAAGAAGGCAACCTGCGTGCCCGTGGGTGATGGCTGCGGTCTGAACGGTGCTAAGGTAATTAAAGTCTAATAAGTGACGATACGAGGCGCAGCAGGGCTCAGAACAAGGGGGCACCATTCAGACAGAATCTCACAGGGATTGGAAAACAACATGTGACAAAGTGGAGCAATAACAACAGACAAAAGTTGTCTTTTGGGGTGTCTTATCTGTGTTGCATGTGTCCACATTAAAACTATACAACCACAGTTACCGCGTTCACAGTGAGGGACCTTGTACGCTAAAAGAAATTGTTCGTCATTATTTCTTTTTTTTTAGTGCGTGAGGCAGTCTGTCTGTGTTAAATATGCCTAACACAATGCATTCACACATTCTTCTAAATATTATCCCCCCTGTCAACTCCTTCACTTAAGTCTATGGGGAGAGGAGGGGGTGTGATGGATGATAACGCATTCCTACACATCTCAACACCTCTCGTCTTGTCACTGTTGCGATTGACACTTCACAACAATCACCACCATCGACAAGAGGGCATCTCCCTTAAGGGTCTTTATGGTCTGGCACTTGGTGGAATGACAGTAAGTGTGATGATCTGGCGAGTGACCACACAAGCACTAATGGAGGTTTACTGGGCCTCAACGGAATGGTATTGTGGCTGGAGGGAAAAATAAATATATAAATAATAAAACTCTTTAGCAAACATGCAGCAACACAGAAATAAATACCACTTCAGTCTTAAAATGTGTGTTTAAACGTTTAAAATAATACAAACTAAGCTCCAAGCAAACAGTGTAGCACTGTAGTCACAGTGGCTTTAGAAATGCAGGACATATTTAGGGAAGAAATGAAGCTGTAGATGTAATATATGTAATATATCAACATAAATCAATTGTTGATGTTTTGTGTAGTAGATAAAGTGCTATTGATTGTGTATTACATACTGTATATGTAGTGTAAAGCTAATGCCCAGCTTTCTGTTACCGCAAAAAAAGATACATTGCATGACTAATCTAATCTACACATTTTTAAAAAATGATTTATATGCAAGCAAGGTTTCCACCATCTACACAGTTACTGGTATTAAACAAATACACTGAGACACTGTTACCTCGGTTAAATACAAGTCAACTGCTTAGGTGAGACTTTTTCCAAGTTTGCAGCTCAGAAAGAAAAACAACACAGTATTCAAAGCACAGGATATACATCTAGAGCATTTAGATTTCTCAGACATGAATAAGAATATGCCAAAATTGCGCTTGTGTTGATGTCTGCAATCTTCCTAACATTGTTTGCAGTTCCAGAAGAATTGATGAGTAAAATAATTCACGGCATCACACGGCCGAACTAGTTCACGACAAAACTTGTATGAAGTAACAATTACAATGTAACTTTATTCCCTATCTAATAACAAGACACATTTAGATTAAATAGTTTTGACATTTCGCGACAAACGGAGCCATTAAAAGAGTGTGTATTTCATGTAGCGAAATAAATCACAGTATCAGAGCCAACATGTCTCCAGGCTTGGTCCGGTTAGCTGGTGGTTTCAGCCGACCACCACTCGCTTCGAGGCCAACAAGCTGGACACCCCCATGCCTGGTACGTCATTTCTAATCGCTCCATGAAGGCAGCAAAAAGGAAAGCAGCTAAAATATTGATGTAACCGAACGTTTAAGGTTCCGTTAGCGAGTTGTTAGCTGCATCCCGACGAAAAACCATCTCCGTGTGCCTGCGAGTGCCATGGGATGATGGCAGCTAGGCTAACTCGGAGCTAAAGCGCAACTTCATAAAAGTGAGCGAAACTGAAACAATGGTCATTTCCAGGGCAAATAAAGCGCTAAATGCAATGTTAAGGAGTGCACGACCAGCACTGAAGCCGTAGTTTGCTCTGGTTTTATTCAGAAAGCGGTCGTAATGTGAGAAAACTCGTGTTGCTGTCCGAGCAAAGCAGCAACATATTTGTGTCCCGGGAACGTCTGTCTCCGCCAGTTTGAGCTTGAAACGTCAGCAAAATACAACGTAACTTTTATGTAAAGCACCAAAAGTTACGGTCAGGTAACTCGGGCGAGTCGTTTGAGTCAACAAGTGGTCGCATTCAGCAGCGCAGAGGGGAACGCGGCTCGGTACCTGATCGAAGCAGCAACGAGAGTAGAACCATCGTCAGTATCACACAGTCCCGGAGCTGCCGCTTAGCCGAGGGTGGAGGTCCGCTTCTCCCCATACCAATCCATCCAGTTAGAATGGAGATCCGCGACTGCTTCTCATCGACGATGCGGCTGCTGCGGGAAATCACACGAGAATCAGTTCTCTTCCCAAGCGCTGTCATTCAAAAGAGGCCCCTGTCTTTCAGGGGGAGGGGTCTGGAGTGGGGCAGGGGCCCAAGAGGTGATGGCTGGCCAATGAAACGCACATTATTCGCTTCATATTTACGCATCGATGCAAAGACTTGCGGGCGAGGACAGCAGAGTGGAGACACAGTCAGGAGATACAACTGTCCTGATCAATACACTTTGAGTAAAGCCGGGGCCAAATACTGCACTCACACTAGAACTTGGAGATGATACATTACATGATTCATTGTTGATACTCACAAGTAATATGTCACTGACTGTGGACGAGTGTTTATGTTGGTGGAACGCCACCGGAACCTGGCGACAATGTCTTTCAATGACGGGTGTGATGACATGAACTGAATCAGAGGTTAAAAAGGTGTTTTTATCCGGTGATTCTGCTTGGATGTTGAATGTCTGCAGATAATACTTGACAAATGAATGGCCCAAAAGTATTTAAAAAACAATACAATTGAAATCATGGGATGAAAATATGAGATGATCCTGGATCAAAGTACACAGGTCCACGTTTCTGATCGCACTATCCCTACTCATAGGTTCTCTCAAACCAATGATGTGGTGCCCTGCCACACCACATACTTACATATCACTATTGACTCATGCTGTTGGAGAGTACACACTTTGGAATGTCTAATTTCAAGGTGTTGTCTGCTAAAACCTGCCTAATTTCTATTAGCCACCTACCTCACTTTGCTTTAAAGATATGCCAATGTCCTTTGGTCTGAATCCTTTATCACACAAATGTCTTTTTCCATTTCAAGAGTTCGTTGGTGTTTCCAAACAGAAAAATTGTGTGTAATGATGTATTTCATGTTTTGACCCCAAATGGAATCCCTGTTTTCCCGCTGCTCTCAAATGTATGGTATAAAAATTAATCTTGTTGTTATTCGTATATCTGGCCCCGTTAGTCATTTTGCGGTTTGACCTGAAGTTCAGAAAATGTATCTTTGTTAAGGTCATGCAATCATTTTATTTTGAAATCTGTTTTAAACTAAGAAATGCCATTTAATAAACATGAAACATGAGTCAATCTGAGCCCATCGAACCAATGTTAGGAGCTCTGAAGCAGCCCACACTCTCATGCATCTGTTTTTACATCCCCACCCACCAGGCACGAAAGACAAATGCCTGTGTGTTTAAACCAGCAAGAGAGCTTCTCACCTGTTGTTTTTCACAGCTGAAGGTGCTTAAACAATACAGCTGTTAGGGAGACTGACCGAATATATCTTGGTGGGTAAAGATAACTGGTTATTGATGAGCAGACACACAACTGGGCGTAAAAATATTTTAAGCTTGTTGCTCATGAACTCCTCCGAAGTCCCTCATCTGAGCAGGTGTGAGGTATGTTGTAGACCAACAATTGTTTTTTAGTCCAGCAGAAACAGATATCTGGAACAAAGCAGCCAAGCTGTATGAATTCAGCACTGTTGTTTGTTGTAGAAGTCAGTTACTTTCCACAAATGTGGGCTTCTTGTAAAACATCCAACAAGTTGCCTGCAAGACTGGTCAGTTAGCTTTAATATTTACATTGAACATTAAGCTAGCATCACATTCACCAATTTTGTAGCGTTCCCATTAGATTCAACAAACAAATGAACATGGCAGTTTCAGGATGCAAAAGTTGAAAGAAACAATCACTTTCTCTCCCACGCTGTTTTGTACCTGCGTAATCACTGTAGTCTATAAAAATAGTGTAAGTCAATAATACTCTCTCAAAATGGCGGTCCACTTTTAGTGTTTCCATTACATTTTCAGTCAGCAACTGTTACGTTTTTCTCTTTGTGGCCAGCTTTCCATCCCTCACTCCTTCAACAGCACTCCGTCTTTCATTTGCACAGCTGCTATGAGGCCGAACCATCTGTGAGGCTCAGAGACTCGAGCTTTCAGTCTTTGCTTCAGACACACTTTGTGGTTTCTCTGCCATGCAAATAGAGAATTGAACGCACCAGCCGATTAACTGGATAAAATATTAGTTTGAGGGAAGAAGCCAGGTACAGGTTTGCATAATTTCTTTCTAGTTTAATAAAAGTAAAGGCTTTGTTTGGTGCAGCTGGAAGATTGGGGCGTCCCTCTGCGCCTTCCCCCTGACTTTATGAGAGAGAAGTGAACCCAGACAGTTATTGGATCACTGGTTTTTCTATACACATGCTGGCTCCTCGGAACACACAATTGCTGGATTCAGGTGGCCTGTCAGTCCCATGAAAGGTCTTCACAGGCCCATGTTGATGTGGGACTGATATATATATATATATAGTAGAGGGGGGAATGAAGACAGCTCAACCCAACTGGAACGCTTGGATTGTCCTGAGCTGCCAGACGGCCTCCTGTCACACTGGCGCTGGTGTGCCAAGTGTATCCCCCCAGAGAGCCGTACCTTACTGTTTGTCCAGCTAATTTTGGAGGCTTGCTTGGTTTGTCTGCTTTATTGCCTCTGCTTTATAGTCGTCGTTTAAATCCACACTTCGTACTTGACAAGAAAGATTTGCAGAAGTAAATAAGCTGTTTAAATGCAATCCTGGACCGTAGGTCTCACCTGTCATCGAGTCTCTCCATGGTGTCATTTGACAGCATTTCCTGCAGGAGAAAATGGAAAAAGTCAGTTTTGATTTGACGTGTTCCTAGTCCTTATCTGCTCATTAAACAACTGGCTACTAAAGTTCCCCACGGCTGGAATGATGAGCCGCGAAGCAAAAACTTAATTGATCCAGGTGGATGGTAAGGATGACTTCAGCACATGAAAGAAACCTGTTCGAGCTCCTGTCAAGCTTGATGTGCGAAGAAAGACCTCTTTCTTCCCACGTTTCCCCTTCAGAGTATTGCATTGCATGACCCAGCAAATAAGTCTTTATCGACTTTAAAACAAGCTGGGCAGAGTCAGTGAGCTGGTTGACTTCAAGTGTCTAGATCAGGTAGAAACAAAGCCATTGTGTTCCCCCGCTGACAGTGGCGCATTTGTTCTTGAAAGGACCAACAGACAGGTCCGAAATCCGGATACATTTCAAGACCAAAAAGGGGTCTTGTAGGAAATACTATTTTAAACTTATTAAATACTTGAGAGGAATAGTACAGAATGAGGGAGAAAAAAGGGCCAAAAAGAGGGGGATGGGTAGAGGAACGGTTGAGAAGGCTGGGGGATTGGGTTTCCTATGACTGTGTGTCTGGGCAGCTCCACATGTTCCTCATTACGGTCCTCACACTGCAGGACTCGCTCCGCACCAGGATGCTTGTTTTTGTTATTAGGCCCAATGTGCTGTGGTCTGGTGGAAGCCAGAAGAAAGGCACTGTACAGCACCATCTCTGCAGCACATCAGAATCAAGAAGTGGAGAATTGAAAGTCTTTATTGTGTCAATGCCACATGTCACACTCGGCATCGAAATCGCATCACCTTTTCACCCATGGTGCAGGTCATCTGGACAACTGCACCAGATACTTGTTGCGATTGAAGTAAATATGTCACGTTTTTTATTCTTTCAGCTGCTGAAATGCAGGATGTAAGGGACTGAATTGCACACACAGTATAAAGTACAGCGCTCACCGTAAATGAGTACACCCCCTTTGAAAAGTACGATTTTTATCAGTACCTTAATGAACACAAGAACAATTTCCAAAATGTTCACATGAACTGTTTTACTCAACACTTTAACTTTAACTCCCTCCCCTCTTAACTCTTTTCAGGCCTGGATGCTGGATGGAGAGGGGTGCTCAACCTGAGAGAGAGGTGTTCAATTGGGTTCAGATCAGGAGACATACTTGGCCGTTCAATGACCGTCACCTGGTTTGTCTTTGAAAATGCAGACAAACCAGGTGACGGTGTGTGATGTGTGTTTTGGATCGCTGTTGTGTTGGGAAAGTCCAAGGACCAAGAACATGGGGAGACGGCAGCATCTTCTCTTTCAGTGTAGAGCAGTACAGTCAGTTCGGGAGGTTTGAAGCACGACATGTATCTCAACCTATAAAACAGTCCTTAAATCTACCTTTTCAGGACTATCATGTAATATCATCCAAATTTCCTGCTTCCTTCTGCATCGCTGAGTTTGAAAATTGATCTATTAGACATTCTCAACTCTGGTCTGCTCTTGAATGTTTGTGATTTTTTGTAATTTAACACCCATGTAAAATGCATCAAGACAGCAGAGGTTCAGGAGCATGCATCGACTGCACCACAGTTTGAACCACAATGTAGCACACGCGCTTATTGAATTTTAAGGAGGCACAGCAGCAAATTGGGTTGTTTTTCTTTGGACCCTGAAATGAGAGGACACAGCTCAGAGAAAAAGTGGAAGCGACGGAGTGATGCAGAAAGTGAGTGTGTGCCTGGTTTGGGGGCCTTGCTGTTATAGGAGATCTGTTATCTCAGCAGAGATAAGGAAACTTTGGTGTGAGTGAATAAAGGGCAGCACAGATAGCATCTTAACTCAAGGATCCCACTTACAGCACTCTGAATGATAGCTGACAGCACCGTGGTGGTGGGGTGGGGGCGGTCCGCATATTTATTTTGGTGCCCCTCAACAGGTAACCATGCAGGGATTTGTTTGCTTCGCTGTTTTTCTTCAAAATATGAATGAAGTTGTTTAAACCGCTGCTGGAGACATCGGTCGACAGCCTGATATGATTTTGTCATGAGATTGATATGAAATAATACAACTTTGTATCTGTACATCTATGTTTATCAACCTCAGCACACAAACACAAACTCCTCTTCCTCCACCGCAGAGCAAATGTTGACACAGCAGCTCATGAATAGACAGGCAACTGACAGGTAACCCTAACCCTAGAGGTCAAGGGGTCACCCTGCCCCTGATGAGGGATGATGGGTAAAAAAATGAGGAGCAACTCACAGAGGGACCTGTGATGTTCTGAGACAGTTTAGGGCTGTTTAACCTTTGACCTGTGTGTGTGGTTTTCAATGTGTAAATAATCATTCAACTTCTTTGAGTTTTCTGTTGTGGACTGTATATGTTGGTGATATTGCACACATTCTCTTGTTGGCTGTTGATTTTTAGACAATCCTAACTTAAATTTAGAATGATACGCCAAAAAGCAGCCAGTTGAGGCACTGGTTCATATATGTCATATATATATTTTTATGAGGTTCACGAGAATACAGTGCTTTAAGACACCTCAAAAATCAATATGCCACCAGAATCCATGTTGCCATGAAGGCAGAAATTTACACACAATTACAATTTACATTTGCTATTACATAGCAGATTCGCTTTAGTCTCTCAACAGTTAGCACAGGAGTTAGCATGAATAGCATATTGGCTGATGTAAATGCTGTTCGGAGAAAATTCTATTAAGAGGCTTTTACAAAAACAATATCATTTATTTTGTTTATGATGACATTATTACAATAAATAGTATTATTACTGCACCCTCAGATTCTGAGCACTTAACACAAAAGTCTGTTTCAACAGTCCCATGTAAATGTGTTGCTTTAGGGCAACCGTCCCCTTATTTTCCGTCCCTGCTCACCCAGATATTTTTGCTGACCCCAGAATAGACAGGTGGACAATAGCTTGGGTGTGTATAAATAAGCGAGACCTTTCCTTTAAATTTAACTGGACAGGCATTTCAAGAATGTTGCGGTTGATTTAAGGTAGATCCGACTGCCTATGTACTACCCTCGGAGAAAAAGTGTCTGCTGTCTCTGCAAATGCAAAATGAGTTCTGAAGACATTAGGATTGGAAACGGTCAATGAGAACATTGTGGTTATGAAGTCTTCACTATACTGTTATGCTTCATTAATTATGGATGGTAATGGGGACAGATTGAAATACATTTCAGTCAGATTTCTGCAACAAGCACCTCAATAAGGAAAAGCTAACTTACCTCTGATCAGTTCATCTATAGTCTCTCTATTGTGAACTTTACCAGTGCTCCAGAAGGAGTTTGGGCTGACAGAACCTGGCTCCCTCTCCAACTCCAGCTGGCAGACTAACAAGTCAGGCAGCCACGGGGGCAGATAGCCATTGGAATCACAGCACATGGCAACAGCTGTCTGTTTCAAGAATCGGCACTTTGATTAGAGCGGGATGGTCATGAGCGATGCAGCCTAATTCCTACATATCTGGGTTGGGCACTTCTGAGAGGAGCAGAAAGTTAAAGCGTCGGATGGACACGAGATTGATCCCATTTCCAGAAACACTCTTGTCAACGCGCCCACATGCATGTGTTATATTATTTATATTTACAAAGGCGTGCAGTTGTGCGGCTTAGCTGCTCGCCAGGAATGGTGTTACTGTTCATCCAAAATATCTTTAAGCTCCTCCCTTCCATTCCCTTCCTTTGGGTGTGAATGCCATTGACAAATCAGTGTTTAAATGGAACTGGACCATAGCTGCAAGTGATGCTCACAGTGATATAATAGTGATTGATATTGCACATGGATTTGGAGTGAATATGCCAGTGTCTCTCTTTCTCTCTTTTTTTTCATTTTTATACACTCATGACCGATATGTTATATCACCAACAGCAGAATGAAACTGGATGTTGAAATTGGTTGCATTTTAGATATTCTCTATTATATTTTCAGCTGCTGTTTATTACATTTTTGCTAACAGCTGAGCGATTTCTGTTTTACTTCTGAGCAACCAAGCAAACTCAAAACAATACAACACGCCACCCCCCAAAGACCAAACCTTGTTCTGTGCTTGCGTATAAGAAAAAAAAAGAATACGACTAAACTTGCCAGACTGAGTCACCGCGCTCGCTTCAGGACGTACGTGTTTGTTGCCAGTGATTTACAGATGTGCAAAAGTCTGCCATAAGGCCGTGAGCTCCGGGAAGGAGAAGTAAAACAACACTATTTAATTCAGGCCCGACAAATATTATGCAGGAAATCCACACAGACGGCTCCATCAAAATTTTCAGCCGCCCCATCTTTGCACAGTTGTAAATTGCAAACATGTAAACTCACCGATTCCACATTAAAAGAACGCGCAGGAGAGAAAAAAAAACACTTTGTCTGCTGCAGTAATTCACCATTTAGCTTCGGCCCCAATAGCATAGAAAATGCATCTTTGTGAGCGCCATGGGAAATGTGCCTGGAACAGATGTGAGCTCCCAATAAAAGCGACTCTTAATCCTGAATGCATTTTTCAAAGTTGTGAAATTGCGAAATACCTCATCGGCTCAATATGATTCATCCCGCATTGTTCTTTTCAACCTCCCAGAGTTTGTTTGGGCCCCATCTTTTTAGGAAAGCAGCTGTTCTGCTCAGACAGCTGCACTGCCCATTCAATGCAGCTCAGAGGCAATTAAAATAATCAAGCCGATGTTGTGTTTCAGTTGATCCATTGCTATTTCTGAGTATAATCCCCTCTCTCATGCGCCACCCTATCTTTTACCCGCACACCAACATGCCCCATCGAGAGTGTCAGGGAGCTCTTATGGAGGCTTGGAATTGAGATTCATCTTCTGCTGAAGATAAAAGCCCTAAATTACAGCGACATGGCACTGTTGGATTTGCGGTATTATTGGGGCCCAAGTAGAGAGGAGCCACCTAATCTTAGAGAATTACTTCCCTTCAAATGTTTTCCATATCTGCTCCGATGGAGGCATGTGGCCACGCCGGCGTCACTGTGGCATTCAGCTGGGGGTTACAGCCTTGTGCCATTCTAGAAAACTCCTCCACACACTGGATTCGTTTTAAGAGCTTTCATGCCCAGTTGTGCTCTCGTACAAACACTGCGGCACATATTGTCCAGTTGTTGCCTCCTCTCACGCTAAAGAGCAGGTGTGAGTCCTTGTGGGAGAGTGTGTGGGTGGCTGTTCCTCAGTTCAAACTGCCGCTTTGGTCGGGTCTAAAATGTTCCTAAGGGGAATTTAATTAAAATGAGCAATGTAGAGTCGCTGCTCTGCTAAATGTTTGGACACCTCTATACATCAAGATGGAAGAAAATAAAACGTGTTTTGTATTTTAAATCACATATTCGATGGGCAGAACTGGAGCTCTCGCAGGAGGCCAACCCTACGCCAAATTTGGCCCTATTCAAAACAAGTGATCTGAAGTGACAAAGAAAAAAGGACCTCATTCAAGAGCATATTTTTCGAATCATATGCATCTCTAAACATAAACAGTGGCTTGTGACTTGACGCAGAAATACAGGGGCAGTGTTGACCTCAGCTTGCTGACTGTGCATCAGACATTACATAAGCTGATAAGCTGATGCACAGTTGTGAGCATTTAAATAAACACCCTCGCATGTTCATTATTTTAAAAGTTTCATAATTTCTCCACTAGGTTAGCTTTGATGCTAATTTGATATGACTTTGCAAAAATGTCAGGGCTGTTTGTAGTTAGTGTCCTTCTTCAATGAATTTATTTGCTATTATTCCAATAAAAAGCCAAGCCATTTCAGACATGAAATGAGTACAGACGCAGCTCATACTATGCTATGCGAAATGAACCTGTCTCAGATCTCTCCTATTTTGACCGTTCCAGGATGGGGACGGCATTGTTCAAGTCCATTGTTGAGCATGTTCAATGTGTGCTGAGTTGAACTGCCGTTTCAGTCTCTCTGCTGTTGCGCCACACTGACATTGACAGAACTGGACTGACTAAGAGGTCACAGTGCCTTCCATCATGGAGACGAAATTACCTGACAATTTGATCAGATAACTTGATTGAATTTTCGCTGTATGCGACGAGGCTGCTGCACTACAGTAGCCGTCATGGATCAAAAATCTGAGAAGCCAAACAAGCAATCCAGGCTTTGGCCCCAGACCCCAGCCTGCCTGCAGAGGTGGATTTCGTACCGCACTTCTCCAGTCAGCGCACCGCGGGAGGTGTGAAATTTTTGCCCCATGCAACACAACTCACACTGCAGGAAAAAAATGTGATGAACAGAAACAGTCCAATGCAATTGAATAAAAGACTAACACTGAAGTTTTCTGCCATATCAGCATGGTTTGATGGAGAAACAACAGAGCCAGCTGTCACTGGAAGCCGCTTTCTTCATTGTAGAATTGCTGGATTCAAACAGCAGTTCTGCACCTATCACCCCCAGCTGGCTAAAGTGAGTAATGAAAAATGGGACAGAGGGCTGAACAGCGATCAACAAATTGTACTGCTTTGAATATGTTTGGGCTTGTCTTTGGTCTGCCACTTGCTTGATGCTGTTCCAATTCTCGATCGCCTTAGGAGACTTTTAATGACGGGGAAAAGAGAAATGATGGAAGGAAGCCAAAACATGACACTTCTCTTGTGGCCGTGCTGCTTCCCACTGTCTAGTAGTTCTTCAGGAGTCTATGAACAATTTCACATGCGAACTACTGGCGATATTAACAGTTTTCATGGATCATTCTGTTTTCCTCCTTTTCTTTTCTACTGATTTGTCATTTGTTCCCTGAGCATACACCTCCTCTTGAAGCAGACAGGACCATTTCAGTGTAATGGCAGTCGGCTAGCAGCGTTTTTCGTAATTGCTTGGACTCATGGGCTATGGAAAGCTGGGGCAGGGGCCAGCAGCATCAAAGTCTGAGTGATCATTCCTCCCTCCGCTGAAAGGGGGGCAGAGCAAGAGGGGGGTGGAGAAACACAAACACAGATGGACAAACAACTCAAGAGAAGTCACAAGTGAGGTAGATAGCAGATTATGGGTAAATAGACGGACGGATTGCTGCGTCTTGACTTTCGAAAACGTTTTCGTACGATAAACATGGGACACTGAATGTGATGGTGGGATGATATCATGGAATATTAAGGTGGGGGTGGGTCTAATAAGGTCTAGTTGGAAAGGCAGGAAACTGAGGCAATTTGAGAAGTTGAGACCTCTGTCTGCAGCTGTGCGCTCACTTTTTCTCTTCAGCTCTACAGCTGCAGGACAGACTTTACCCATGACCTCTCCTCTACTTTAGTCAGACTCTCATCTGATGCACACTTAGCAAAGGAAGGCTAAAATAAAACTTCAAGTCATCATCATCTGAAAGCAAGAGCAGAGCCCTACCTTTTGAAAGGCATGATCAGAAGACCTGCTCGGCTGAGGTTATTTGAGTTGAGATACGAAAACTCAATTGCTGCTTCCATTGAAAACAGACAGTCAATTCAGCAGGAAGTTCAAGTCGGAACAAAATAAGCAGTAAAACAATAAGATGAGGTCCATAAAACACTGCTGGATGTTTGTTCTACACCGCACACTGAGATCACAGTCGCACATCAATAAAAATATTCCCCCACATGATAATGCTCCACTTTTGAACTTGTGTTCAAATCTTTTTTTGCTTGTGTTTGAAGTTGCCAGATTGTGTGCAGATTTTTTTTTTGTTGTTGTCACAGTGGACCATTCATCTCTGCGGACACTTCAGTTACACTCCACCGATGGCTTTAAAATCGGAGCAGAGATCAGGGATGCTTTGGTGGGACAAACATCACTGCAGAACATTTTTGAGTCACTTGAAGAGGAAGGCTGGGATAAGGTGGTGGTCATGTTTGCAGTCCTAGCCAGGAGGAGAAGAAGAGTATTCGGCACCACTCTGAGAGCTGAGCCCTCTGCCACTGCACTTTTATTGCCAGATCACAACCAGATGTGCCAAGTGTGTCCAAACAGGAATGACTGTGTGAAGGCAATTTTCAGCAATTTGTCAGCTTTAGACCCCCCCCTCCTCCTCCCACTGCCTTCACCACCAACCCCCCTATCCTCCTCGTTTCTGCTTAAAGACAAATGTTTGAAGAACCCGACAATCACTTGAAGCAGCTCCTCATGTGCTCTCATTCTATCTTTGCCTGCAGCGCCGTCATATAATGAGAGAGATATATGGTATAACACTGACAGGCAAGACAAGACCTGTAGTATTGACAAACAGCCCTACTCCTTCCTTTCACCATGCCCCAGCTAATAAGCAAGGGTCATGTAGCACTGTAGACAGACGAAGCTTTATGAGCTTTTCAATGTGACACTTTTAAGAATTCAATTTATGAGACCTGGTGCCATCTGCATCATAGTAGCAGTGGCAACAACAGAAACTGGGTGCTTGCCAAAGCTAAAAAGGCATTTGCAGTTCTGGGAAACTCTGCTTACTGTATGCCTCACAACCCTGTAAAACATGCCTGCAGCCCCTGCTGGTGCTCGAGACAGACTCCATGCCAGCCCTAGGACCATATTGTGCATACACGAGTGATGTGCCGATCGATCCTGAAATATCGATAACTCTGATACCGGATCTTGATTCTCTAAAATTGATTCTCAAGCCAAACGTTGATACTTTCCACACTTAAGTATTTTGAGATAACGTATATCCTTAACAGGAACACGAAGAAAAGTAACAAAACTATTGAGAACTTGAATTAATTTGGATTAATAATTTATATTAATTTAACAATGCAATTATTGTGGCATTATTTGCTTAAATATTTTACAAGCGATGTCTGTATTGAGTTGGTTCTGAGCAAAAAACGGAACAGATTAACGGGGGAGACAGTAAATATGATATTGTTCCTGAACAAAAGCATATTCAGTGTTTTCATGTTGACATGTTCATGTTGAATTACATTTATAGTGGTTGTTAATAATTAAAGACATTAAAAAATAAGTAAATAAATAAATAAAGTTACTCATCCTTGTATTCAAGGAAGCTATGATTAGGTGTAGTCACATATATATGGTTTCGGTATCTGTATCGCTGATACCTGCCTGAATATTACTCAGTATTGGATTGGAAAGGAAATCAGTGGAATCGAATCACTAGCATATACCCACCCAAAAAACAACTATTTTCTCTATAATTTCATATGATATGCTGCAAAGTGTCTTCACTTTTCACAACAGGGGTTCATGTCACAAAATGTATAACTACAGTAACCATCTGTTTGACCACTTCTTTTTCTTCCATCACACTCCAGGCGATTGTCATGTTCTATGCACAATTTTAAAACCTTGACGTCCAGTTCCGAATGCTTTACAACAAGAGTTCTCTGATCATTAACCCGATGCACAACCCTGCCACAGTGTGCCTTGGCCCCTGTGACATCATCAGGCTGATCTTAAGCAGTATCACGCTTGTGCATGTTCTTGCATATAAGCAGGCGATCTCCAGGCGGTACCACAGGTCTGCAGAGATGACTTTCACTCAGACCTCTTTGGCAGACAGAAGAGTCGGTGGGTTCTGTTGCAGACACTCCTGTGAAGCAGGAGCAGCAGGCATGCTCAGAATCTGTTTATTATGCTGAGAGGACACATGACACTAGGAGGCTAATAAGAAAAGGATGTGCGGCTGGTTGGAATATCTAACGCACCCTGTTGACAGTTGTTTTGCATTGGGGTTTAGTTTGCTGGCTGCGACAAGGTTTTCAAACCATCCCACCCACATAGACTTTGGTTCCCCTCTCTTCCTTGAGTCACACTTTAGGCCTGCAACAAGCATCCTGGGACCAATGAAAGGGACAATTGTCCAGAGGTTTGTGTAGCGGTGCTGTCGGTCATGCGTCTTGTTATGGGGAAAATAGGCTCAAATTCACTCTGTTTTAATTAGTTGCCGCATTGCTCTTGGAATCTTGAATTCCTTCCCATCTGTGTCAACCTGTGTTGTTAAACAGAGAGTTTTGTTGAGGAAAATGCTGTTTTCAAATTTGCAAATGTTTTAGTGAAGGCCTTTTTTTCTATATTATTCAATGACTTTACTAACACCTTTTGGGACTCGGAACAAGACAAGTCCTGGAGAGACACGGTGGGAGACAAGTTTCAATTCCAGTTTGATTAGTTTATCCCTGGTACACTGAGTAAAAATAAACATTCCCAAGAGGCTAATACTGTCACAAGGTAAACTAAGTCCACAATATTGAAGATAAACGTCTTCATAACTTCAGAAACCTACTCTAATCTACAGGGATGAGTCATCGATGGGGTTAAAAACACTATCAACGCTGTCTTGCAGCACACACAAGCTTGCGGAAACTCAGAGGAAGAATCCATTGTCCCCTTTTAAACAAGGATGGTGGCTCTGGACAACAGCCTTTTGTGGCCATCTCAGGAGGCTCAGTCCTCCCTGGGAGTCAGTGGAATGGAATAAGCTCAGAGGTCTTGTAACCAGCTTCTGGAACTAGTTTTCGCGCCAGTGGAGTTTGTTTTCTCGAATGAACTGGAATTGCTCATTGTGAAATTGATTTTAAAATGTGCAAAACACAATGTTTGCAAGGGATTTTGGCAATAAATAGATAAATACATATAAATGCAGTGGTGTTGATCGTATCAGAAATTGAGTACATACAAATAGAGATGGGGTCTTGGCGTTGAGTAACTTGACTTGAGTCAGCACCAGTTTGAGGACTTGCTATTCATGACTTGAGACTCAACTTGTTTCCCGATGCATGTGTGTGCCAACATGGCAAGCTGTTTGCTATTTCAGGTGACACAAAGAGAAGTAAGTAACACTTTTCCATTCTTTTAATCTGACACTAGCTAACACCCCATCAAAAGTGATGACAGTTTACTCCATCGGACTGCCACCCGTCCCCTGAAATACATAATTGTTCCATATATATAATGTGAAAGATGTGAATATCCTTTATTGAACAAATGCAGGGCGTAGTTTGTTCCATGCCTGGAGGTGTATTGAACGCACCACAGAGCTGCCAGCAGTATGTCTCCCCTTCCCTAGTGAATGACTGTCTGAGTGAGACTACCTTGCTAAATGATAGAGTAACTCTCAGATGATGTAACAATGAAATATTTTTGCAAATAAAGGTCCAGCACTTAAGGACAGCTGTCTTCCAGCTTGTTAGAATATAATGGCTTCATTGTGATTGACCAAAGCTATGACTGGAGTTGACACTCACCAAAAAAGACTTGACTTTCTTGAGACTTGCACGTGTGACTTACTCCACCTCTGCACGCCTGACATTTCAAATGAAACCGGGGACTTTCCCTCATCAGGGTGTGTGTGTGTGTGTGTGTGTGTGTGTGTGTGTGTGTGTGTGTGTGTGTGTGTGTGTGTGTGTGTGTGTGTGTGTGTGTGTGTGTGTGTGTGTGTGTGTGTGTGTGTGTGTGTGTGTGTGTGTGTGTGTGTCTAGCATTACAACTGACAGACAGACTGCAGACTACAGTTTCCACTCAGGAATCTGAGGGGTGTGACTGGTTTGCTCCCCAATTTTATTTATTTATTTAAATCCTTATGTCATTTGATTCTTTTGTGTGTGCAACTGTTTGTGGTCCGTCCCACTGCTCTGTGTACTTTGCATGTATACACAGTTGTGTCAGGAAAAAAAATGTTCTCCTGCTTGGAGTGACAGGCAGCATTGTTGCAGAGCAGATGTGTGAGTATTTTCTGCCAAATAAGGTGTCTGTAAGTGAGCTATGTGCAATATGCATGGCTTCATTTTGGTGAAGGAAATATCTGCGTGTGTCGGGGTGTGTCTGTGCTTGCATGTATGCAGTGATGGGCGACATTTCACAGTTGGAGTCGAGTCTGTTCTGTCATCTCAGTCATGCCGTTTTGCACACCTGTGGTCCAATCTACAAGACTTTCATTCTCTCAATAATGCGAGTGTGCTGCAGAGGCACAAGCATACATGCTAGCTGGCTGGTATGTTGGTGAGTGTGTTTGTGTACACAGGCCTGGCAGTTGCTGGGTAGCACCTGTGGCCTCACTCTCAGGCCATCCGTTGTTCTAAATAGTTCCCCTGGGCTCCCCAGGACTGTTGGTGATGGTCTGACAGAGACATATGGAGCACTAGGTCACTTGTGAGCCATCGTCTTTGGTCCACCCCACACCAGTTTATTTAGTTTTTGCTTGTTTTACAGATGTCCGTCAGCTCTGATGTTTACAACCAGCTCGAACACTTCCAGACTCCCGCAGTATTAAAGAAGGCAGTAAACACATTTTCTTAAGAGCCACATATGGACGCTGTGGATCAAAAAAGGCTGCATTTATCTAGGTGTCAAGGTGTTTTAAGATGAGTAAATACTGCATAAATCCCCAATATGGCTCAAAGAGTTTTGGGGGAAAAAAGGTATTACAATTTATTTTGACAACATTGTGACTGACATTTGTTTTCTACATGAGTCAAATACTTTTTCCCTGCAGGCCAGGCCTACTGAGCCTATTGTGATGAAATTAGATGAACTGACATAAATAACATAGCTTCACTTAACTTTGGACTGTAAAAAGAAAAAAACTTTCATCACTATATAATATTTACTTTAGGCATCGTGGACAGTGTGATTGTCGTTAAATAAAATCAGAGGAAGGAGAAAAAAAAATCCTGAACAAAAAAATGTATAAGCCAAAACCTGGTCACAATGTTGAGGGGCACCCCACCCCCAAAACACCCTTCTACGTCCTCGCTGTTAATATAGAGTACAATGGATTGTTCAGCAGTCGATGAAAAGCAAAGTGGATCTAATATTCTATGTTCAACACTGAATGCAGACTTTGAATCACAGTTTATGCTGAAGCTTCACCACAACGAAAGAGCCGGCTGAGCTGATGATATAACTTGATACTTGACAGCACGGACAATGAGGAAATAGATCAAATAAAGAGCAAACGCGAGACATGGACAGTCCAGAAAATATTTGATGGTTGTTGAACCGCACCTGCTCGCCTCAGCTTCACAGCACGCTTTTGCAGATTACAGCCTTTACAATCCGAAAATGACATTCTATCGCATCAGTCACTGGTCACTGAGGTCAAGTGCTTTATGATGAAAGGTGAATAACAAACTCTATAGTATACTTTTACTTTGGTAAAAATAAAAATAAACAAGCAGAAATCTGCTGTAAGTAATATTCAACCTTGAGCTTTTGTGCTTTTAAAAGTTGAAAAACAACGCACAAAATATAAGTACATTTTTACTGCCGTTCTACTCAGACGAATACTTGGCCTTTAGATTATTCAATTGCACCTGCTGATGTATAGGAATGTTCCAATGGAATTACATCCCATATATATTTTGTATTTAGCATAGCTTGTTATTAAACTACATAGATTTTCTTGTACTTTGTGTGTACTTCTATGAAATGAAGAGGACAGTGTGATCACTTATTTATCTTTGAAAAAAGATGATGGAGTGATTTGAAGAGATTAATGTAAAATGTAACCAAACCAGTGACCCCTATAACAACATCAATGATAATACAATAATTAAAAATGAATACGTATGGAACAGTCATTCAAATATTTAAAGGAGATGTACGGATAATTGAATGCATAAATCAAATTAAAAAATGTGTTTCATGGAATGGATATTTTGGTGTGGATTTTCAAACTGTAAATGTTACTATGTTTTAAAGTAGAGCAGAAAACATCAGTCCATCAAGGTGGCAAGGTGCACAACTGATGTATCTACAAACAACGTTTGAAAAAAATCATTCTGTCGCATATAAGTTGCTGTTTTACCAATATACTACTAGTTTCAGAAGTCCACTTTCCTCTGCGAGTCACAGAGCTATGCTAGACCCATGCTGGTAACCTGCTTCTCAAAGACGACTTAGAAAAACAATGATAATCATCTGAATTAGAAAGCCACCTGGACCACAAGCTGCCACTCACAAACTCTTGTGCCGCCCAAATAAAGGCTCAGTTTCCATCCATTATCTCAACGCAATTTCCGGCCCAGCCGGCAGATAGTTACAGCTCGTAGCTCCTTGGTATGATTAGTAATAACCTGTAATTAACTTGAGTCCCAGCTCCTCCTGGAACAAGAGCCGTCCTCAGAGGATATTAAAAGAGCAGAGATGTACATATGGAACAAGAGGCAAATGTATTAAATCCTACAGCTGTGTGTTGGAATGTGGAACAGCTCTGCAAACGTCTCTTCCCGAGAGAGTGTAATCTCATTTGGAGATTCAATAGAAGCATCACTGTTTTCGAGTACCTCAGAGATAAGAGGTGTTCTCTCTAATCCAGATTGAAGTGGGGTCATCCATTGTTCTTCTTATCCACATATATTGAATGCAACATCCACATGCGTTTACGTCTCTAAAACTTCGGCACAGCTGACTGAGAGAAATTATGTTTTTGACGTCTGTGTCTTTGGTTAAAGAAATAGCACTGAGCTTTCAGTGTATGTGTTAGCAATTTGGAAACTAAGTTGTGGGGGTTACCGGTGTCATATCCCACAATGCAACGCTGAATTCCTTTAACATGTGGTGAGTCAGGAAAGGGGTGGTTGACCTCTGTCTTCCCATGAGCCCCACAGGAACAGCTTCTCTCTGTTGCTCCAGAAATCTAGGCTCAGTGCACTAACTGCTCCAATGCTTGTGACTGGAATTGTAATCACTTCATTCTCCTCCACTCATGTTCTTTTCTTCACATGTTCATTTTTCACTCCCCTCCTTCTCCAACCTGCAACGTATTATTTGTGTCTTTTTGCCTGTTGTGTGTCTGCTTTAGGTGTCTCCATGTTCTGCAGATGTGATCCATTATGTGAGGTAGAGGAGCCCAGGAGGTTGGTGGTGCAACATGTTGCTCCTTGAATATTTCATGGAGCGACATAATTGAGTGTAATGTTTGATGTGTCTAGTTGGTCTTTTCCCTTTTGAAGAAAAAATGACAATGACCACAGTTAATATATATATATATAGATACATAGACAGATAGATAATATATGATACTGCCTTATTCTAGATACGAACAGACTGAATATATGACTCAAACTATGGTAGAGAACTTTGCAAACAAACAAACAGTCTCTTTTTTCCTTCATTTTTATTCTTTCTGCTTGAAAGATCAAGGGCCCATTAAAAAACATATTGGTTTATTGACTAGCATCGTCCCAAGTTTTTTTTTTTTTTACAGGTGCAGTAATTTGGTCTCAGAGATGCCTAGTTAATAGAACCATTGATCCAAAGATCCCGAGCCTGAGGGCAAGGTGCACCTAGCAAGGGCCTCTTCACCAGGGTCAGGACAAGCATGTGTCATGTCTTTAGTGTTTGGTTGAAAGGGGCTGTGTTTTCAACTCTGTCCAAGTGGTGGTGGAGAGTCATTGGCGGGAACCCAACTGTTGAGCAGCTAAGATGTGAGAGTGGGAAGTGGACAGCTGTGTGTGAGGGTGAATAGGGGGTCCCTTTGTGCCCTGGCAACAAAAATCTGTGACCAATTATCTCTGTCTGTCTTCCATGAAGAGGTTCCTCTGCATCTTAGGTGTGTGAACAAGGAATCTGGGCTCACGAGTGATGAGTGATTCGGAAGTAGTCAATAGAGCTGATACAGCACTCATTTAATTGCTGTAAACTTAAACTTATATGTGACAATTACACTTATTCAACTAACTGTGTTTGTTGTGAACCTCAGAGGAATAGCAAGCACTTGGTATGCAGTTCTTCCCGGCTGTCTGTTTCTTTGCTTTCACTCTTGCTTTATAAAAGGTCTTGACAGTAGTTAGAAAAGGAGGACAGCCATCAAGACCATTGCATCCATGTAATTCTTCCTTCAACTGTGAATTGGTGGGAGTGAAATTGACCGTGGATATACAGTAGAAGGACACTGTATGTCGAGATTATCTCCTCCACATGTGTTCCAAACAATTTAGGGCAAGAACTCACTCCCTTCTTTGACAGAACCTGCTTGAAAACTGTGATCTCCTGAGCCAATAAGAGCATAGAAAAGGGCAATAATCTGGTCTTACTCTGTCGCTGCATTTCTGCACTCCAGCTAGTAGGTTTCCTCCTCTGCATCCCACCTTGTTGTCATCACTGAAGTCTTAAACCAGACACTTTCAGAAGCAGGTACAGTCCAGAGTGAGCTTGAAATCTGAAATATAAAGTGAAAAAGAATGGGATGAGAGCAATGCCTTGGGGTGCCCCAGTTTTTTCTCAAATTGAAAGAAAACATTATACTGGATGTAATAAAGAAATCACACCTCAGTATCAATATCTGTGCGTTTAATTGTTTAATTGGTCACCTAAGATCCTAACCAAGCTCTCATTGAAACAAAAAAAATTCAGATTTTGATGAAATTGTTCCAATAGTTGACAGATTTTCACAGATTTGATGCATTAATCCAGGCCTGGCCACCCGTCGGCTCCCGAGCCCTGTGTGGCTCTTTCCCCAGTTTCATGCTGCTCTTCACCAAATGAGCCGCCAAACTGGCTGCGATTTTGGTCAAGTTGCTGTTGAGATGATCGTTTATACAGGAGATAAGATGAAAAAGTAAGAGCTATTCCGGCAAAAGTATTGTTCAAAGACTTTGACCAGCATTTAACTTAACTTAACTTGAAGCATAAACAATAAACCTCTCCGCATGTGCTCCATGTACACCCCCCACCCCCCACCCCCCACCCCCCACTCCCCCACTCCCCACCCCCGCGACTCAATGCCGATGTGAGTCGCAGTCCTAAGACTTGGACCGTCATTAGATCCACGATCAACACTATTTACTTCTATAATATATTACTTTACTTTCTCCCATCTTACTTTCTCACACCTTTCACCTTGTCATTCCCTAAACTAAACGTATGGCATGTGCTTCACCTATTATTCATTGTTGATCATTCATTGAAGATGAGGCACTCAAGTCTGCACTGCAGAGTAGCTCACACGCAGATTAAAATAAATGGAATGGTGCACACATTTCTACTGACACCGCTTGATATTTCCAGGAGGATCACGGTAAAATGCATTAATGTTAAAAAACATACATGCACAAGAGACATACGCCAGACGCGAACCAGCAACTTTGTGACACACAGGGATGTGCTTTAACCGCTATACTGCCGCACAGTCACGTGACCAGCTGTTGAGCCTTACAGCCTTACATATTTGTAGGATGTGGCTCTTCACAGCAACACAGTAAACTAATGGCTCTTAGCCTCTGACTGGTCGGCCACCCCTGGTTTAATCCATCGAAGCAGCAGATGGACATCTGTCTCAAACATAATGGTACAGACATTCAGTACAAACGCACAAAAATAAGCGGTATAAACGTTAGCTATTCGCAATCTCCTGTCTGTCTATTGAAAGCACAGGAAAATAACAATTTGCCCAACAACTGCTGAATTACGGCGGCCGGCGTATAACCCCCACCCCGCTGAGCGGGCTTCCTATTTGAGTGGTTAGATTCCCGCTACGTGAAAAGTGTGTCCAGCAGAGACAGAGTGCGGAGAAAGTGGCTGGAAAGGGAAATGGGGCCTGCGGATGACTTGTAAGCCATGTGTTACACATTAAAGGGCTAATTACACTTTAAAAAGCGCTGTGTTTACCACCAAGCGCTGCCTTGTTAGGTGTATTTTACTGTCTCCTCTGAAATTTTTCATCCTTGACAGGCTCAATTGACATTATGATAATTGCAAATGTGATTGCTGTGTAATAGACTGGGCTGTTATTTTGCTATTTAGGTCCTGAAACGGAAGTGTCTTTGCGGCGCCATTCATCAGGAAAGAGCAAACACATCACAACACTGTCTCTGTTTCAAGTTCTCCTTTAGCGTTAAATCTAAAAACAAATGGCTCCATGTTTGCAGGAAGAGGCACAAAGGCATGTAGTGAACTCTGGCCCAGTCGGGTGTGTTATAGGTATAGAATAACCGCTGCCACTGACCCCGCGGCCACCTCTCCCTCGCAATCCCACATGGTTGCCAATGGCGATGACTCCAGTTGATCTTCACCTGTCAAAGCAAAGCAGTGACTAAAGACTTGCAGCTTGAGGACAGGAAAGCTAAACAAGCGAAGAACAAACAATCCCAAATCCTCTTTGTCTCTCAAAGGATCAGGCAGAACATTTTTTTTGCAAGTGATCTGTCGACAGAAATAAAATGTAACATTAAAGGCCATCCATCACAGATCTGGTTTGGTGAGCCATGTTGGAATAATGTATGAGTAATGAGAAGTCCTGCACATTCATGGAGTTAAACTGGTTTGTGTCTCCCAGCAACCAAATTCCAAACTTTTTTTGCTGCTTTATTGGGTAACTACAGCTTTTTATCACGCTGTGGTTGATAGCATGAGGTGAAACAAGGTCGTCCAGGCCTCGGTCTTCTCATATAATTGAGTGCTGAGTGCTGACTCGACTCTTTTCTGCGTCTCCTCCCTCAGCATCGTGAGAGGAGAAAAATGTGACAGCTCCTAATCGATCAGTCAGCAGGCAGCACCAGGTTGGTTGTTTTGCATTTCAGGCATTTGTTGCTTCCTGAGACTTTTTCTTCTCTTGACAGGGGGTGCCGTCCTTGAAAGTACAGGCAAATTCTTTAGTCAATACCCCCATCCCTCTCTTTTGTTCCCCTCTTTTTTTGTTTTGCGGCTCTTTCCTCGCTTTGAACTGATGATAGGTGAGATATGCGATGGCCCGATTTCTGTTGAAGAGGTGCTGCTGATGGAAGAATCACGTCTGCTGAAAACGGTGCGACGACACTAGTCATAAACCCCCTTCTGTATCCGTCCTAGACTGACCTCATTACCCTGACCCTGACTTCAGGACAGATTTGGACCATCATCAACTCCAAGGGTTTTGTGTTTGTCTTGTATCGGGGCGATGAAACTTGTCTCAGCATGAGTCACGGTCAGGACTCTTGCCCCCTATGTTTGAGTCATTTATCTACAATGGTCATTGTTACAGTGGATGGGGACGACCACAGTGGAGGTCCAGGTGAAAAGGCCCATGGAGTGAGCTGTAAATCCTTCTTTTTTTCTAATGCAGTTGGGGAAACTACCTGGGCTCTGCAGCAGCTCAGGCATTATGCATGCTGCCACCCTCAGGGGAAGAGGAGGGCTTGCTGCTGCTGTGGAGCCCAAAAACACATCTGTTGTTCGGCCTTTTCTTTTCAGTTAAAAAGCAGATTGGTTTCTTTTCATCAAAATTTTCAAATGGAAGTGGAGTTTAACTTCTTCTCCCAGTTGCTCCCTCAGGAGATATCACCGGAGGACGAGCGGATGCAGCTGCCACAATACTCGCGTGTGGAATGCCAAATTAAAAGAATTATTTTGTCCAGTTATGAAGAAGTTGCATAACAGAGTCATAACAGGTAATGCATGTCTGAGACTCTGGTGTTGAACATCTGTTGGTATTGGCCACTGCCTCGATTCTCCAGGAGCAAACAGAGGCCACACTATTTTGCGGCTTTTCCCATATACCACAATGTTTAAGAATCTGAGCGGCCTCAACAGTGCGGAAAAAAAGCAGGGGCAGATGGAGAAGAACAAACCGACTGACTATTCTGTCCAATAACACAAAGCTTCTGAGGCGTTTCTGGCAACCTCCAAGGACTGTTGACTCACTGCGCTGCACCTTGCCAGCCATTCATACCTTCCTCCTACTGATTTTATGCTTCTCCAGAAACCCAGGCATTGAAACAAGCAAAGAAGTGAGTTTCAACAGATGTTTCAGCTTCTTCTGCAGATGTTTTCACCAGCTCTTCCTGCATTTTAAATCAACACTTAAGTATGCATTCAATTGTCAACAGATCAACGACTGAGTTGATACAGTGTAAGCTGTGTAAGCGTCGGAAAACAATGGATGGATATATATTGGTAACAAACTGTAATATATTCTGTGACATATTTTGGCATCAGACTGTATTATATTCTGTATGTGGCGAGGGAGTAGTAGTGGGCAAACTGCATCCTTTTGCCTTCACTTATGTGCCAGCGATGAAGTCAAAGCATTGCTGAAAAATAAATAAAATCATAATTCACTTACTCATTGAATTCTAAATTATCATAACTCATTAGTTATTTTGAAATGGTGAATTCAATTAGATTCTTTTATTACGAAATATTCATAAATTCAACTGTATTTCTTGCCACTCAAATAAATACAGATTTTATTTTTCTAAATATAACAAATATAACTGTCCTTCAGTCTTTTAGCAGGATGGCCAGCTCACAACAGTTGTTGTATATGATGTGGCCCCTTAGGAAATTGAACTTAGAGCGACTAATGGTCTTCTCTATGTTATTGGGAGACACCATGCTGATGCCAAACCCTGAGTTGCCTCAAGCTGGACTCCAACCCAGAGCATTGTGACAGTCACGCTCATTCCATCCATCCGTCACTCTTCTACAAAGCTCTGAGAATTTATACCTCTTCAAATGAGAAGCATGGTTTTAGATAATGGATGGTCTGGATGAGGTCATGTGCTTAAGACTGCCTGTTGAATAGATCAGATACTGTCATCGAATAATGAGTTAATGCGTCCGTAGTTGAAATCCCAAATAAAAATAGACAACTGTGGGAGTCTGGCACAGCTGGTGAAGTGGATGAGGACAATACTATGAAGATAGTCTTCACGCTGACAAGGTCGTTTATCATATTCTCCTGAGGGCTGCTGACCAGAAGCGACGGGCTCTTCCCCACTGTTCGGGCCCCCAGACTGAAGCCTCCATGATTGGAAAGCAATATGCCCACCATCTGCAGGCCTCGATGGTTCTGTTTGGTATTTAAACAAACACCTGTCAGAAATCTGGATCACACGTCACGTTGCTGTTGGAAATTGTCTGAACACTGAACTTTAGGCAGCAGCAGCATTTCAGCAGACAACTGAGGTTTTTCATCCCAAACATCTGTGCATGTGTTAAAAATAGACTTTAACTGCCGGCTCGCAGGGCTAGTTCGACTTTCCGCTTAAATGTCAAATAATAGTAGGCTATTGAATGTGCTGCGCTTGCAAAGGTGTTTAATTTTGAGTGACTTTCAGTGCCTTAGATCCAGTGATCTTGGATGCGGTCCTACTCTAATGATGCCAAAGGAGGATGTTAAAGAGTCATGGGGTATAAAATCTATCCATTCCCAGCTTTTCCTTTCCTAACTCCCTGCTGTTTCCCGTGTCCCTCTCTGCCTGGTTCTCCCTCTCACTCCTTTACTCGCGTTGAGATGAAGGCGCTGCTGCGATGAGGCGCTGCTTGGCCCACATCCAGCTCCCACATCTGTCTCACTGCTGTGCTTTCTTTCTTTTCTCCCGACATCCCCCAACAGTATTGGTTCACTTGTTGGTTTCAGGGTCCATCTCAGGGTCTTCAGACATGTGTTTCTCAGGGAAGTGATGGACTCGAACTGGATCTCATGTGGGTGACTAATGGAACAGTGACATCTCTGACGGCAGTGAGCAATGGATTTATTCAGTACCATTTATCAAAGTGTCTGTCAGTGAATACATGAGGACTGATGACAAGCACATGTGGGCTTTTCACTGACCACTTTTTTGGAGCTAGATATGTTAAATAAAAAATAAATAAATACAATTATGTAACGTCATTGTCTATCAACAAGTAAAAATATCTTGCTCTAATGCTGCTCAGCTTTGATTTCAGTCGCATCTTTGCTTGAACACTAAGAGTTTAGGCATCAATTTGTCATGCTCAGTTTCATCTGGGTTTATTGCTTCACAGCAAGAGGGTCCCAGTCCGAGTGGCTCGAGGCAACCTCGGGTCCTTCATTAAGTTTGACTATCTACCTACATGAGCAGATGACATGGATTTGGTCACATTCTTTCCATACTCTATAGATCTATGCTGATACGTCAACTCATCACTCGCAACTGAGCTGCGCAGGACGCTCCTCTTCCCACACACACTCACGGCATGGAAGCAACTTCAGGTTTATTTTAAAACTGACATGACTCTAACCACGCCTTCACGACTGAATGATGATCTGCTCCTTGTAGGAACCACATCGCCAAAGACCCACAGAGCGAACAGAGCAAACGGCGAGACAATTAAAGTTTGCTTCATCGTTGGCTAAAAACTAAATGCAGAACCAGTCAAATGCGCTCCGAAATCTGAAGAGAGAAAGAATAATTGTAGTTACGAAGCAAGCTGAGGCAAACAATGAAAAATATTTGTCTGGAAATTTCCCAAACTAGAACTAAATTGTCAGATTTGTTTTTTCCTTTAGGACTAACACTGACCAGAAACATGCAAGTCTCAAAAATACATAAAATAGAAACAGTGATTTTAAATGAATGAATGAATCATGATATATTTTGGCATATTGCCCACCCCTTTCTGAAATTTCTTTCTTTCTGCAGTTGGTTTCTGCTCATAGCATGGCAAAGTAGTAGTAGAGTTTCAGTCGCTAACAATTTTCACAAATTAAAAGCGATTTTGACAAAGACTTTTAACACAGCAGGCTGATCCATTGGTGGTGTGCCTCAGGATTTTTTCAATGAACAAAGGGTTCCGCTGCTTAAGAAAGGGTGAAAAAAACACTATATTAAAGTAAAAAACATCTTGTGAAAATAACTTAATACACTTTCATACGTCATATCATCTCGTGCTTCTGAAAGTGTTGTAATGAACACCACTGAGAGCTAGTTTTTCAGCTGATAATTTGGTTTTAAAATGGTTAGTTTTCTTTGACACAAACCCAGCAATGCTTTTCATATTTGAGTTTATGCATGGTCATTTGCTTTCTTCTCTTCATAACTACAAATGAGACCGGAATCAACATCAAACAAATAATATAAAACCAATAGGCACATCGTTTTTTTAGGAAAACTTGGGGGTTTGGAGTCAGGTTGTAGATCCTACCAAGGCCAAAGCTCTAATTTATGTATTTTTGCTATAATTTAATGATCTAATATCTATAAAGCACCACTGAAGATAATACATACCTTATATTGTGATATTGTGATTGTTGTGCTGTCGGAACATACGATGTGCTAAACCAAGAGACTCGGAAATGAACTTGGAGAAGTGGAAGCCCAGTTGGAAAAAGCATGGCAACACAGCTGTGGTTACTTTTAGGGGAGTCAACTGGGCTGAGAGTTCGACGTAAGGATGGTCTACTGGTGAGGGGGAAACTGACAGGGAACGGGAGAGAAAGGTATGAAGGAACAAGGAACTGTCAATTAGGGACAACTAATCACCAAAAGTGTAGCCAAGCGCATCCCCCCACGCTGGTGCCAGCGTTTGCACTGTGCTTGAACCTGTGCTGAATGCCAACGGCAGATAATTATAAACCCGCAGGGCAGGCCTCCTCTGTGCAGAGGGAGGGATGGAGCCTCAACCAAGCCTGAACTCCTGACCTTCTTCACACACCAAGCGTCTGTTGTGGGCTTCGGGAGGTGCAAGATGGGTCACAGCAAGCCGTGAGGCAACTGGTAGAGAGCGCAAGAGGGAGAGGACTGGGGAGGGGGTTGCATGGGGAATGAGTTGGGGGGTGGGAGGAGGGTCCGTTTTTGGCATTCTTTGCTCAGAGCTTCTGACCAATCGGTGAGCAGGATCCGCTACTTCACAACTCAGGGTGAAATCCTCAGTGAGAGAAGTTCCTTTTGTTTTGCCCGCAGGGCGATCAGCTCTCACTTTATCTGCATTCAATAGCAAAGGGAAATGCAGTCACATCACAGCTTTTGAATACAATGGGAAACCCTTTGAGGAGCTTAATCATCTGTTAGAGGTTTCTCAGCTTACCCAGTCCTCAGTCTTCCAACTATCTTCTCGTCAACAAAAATACACTGTGGTTCAAACGGAGCAATGAAGCCTTTTCAGAGAGCTTTAGAACATGGATTCATCATTAACCTTGAATTGGATCAAGCAGGCGGAAGGGCTCAGTGAACATTTAGTTGTATATTTTACATTTGAAGGAATGGAACGTCTATGTTTAGAAATATTGAGCTAGACTTGCAATTCTCCAAAGATATACCCTGTATGAGATTGGGACGAACCATGGACTTCTTTGTGAGATGCATTTTAAGTCGCCATCTTTGTTGTGCGATTCCAGGTTCAAAAAAATCTGTCAGCTTTTAACAACACAAATATGGCTCGCAAAATGAAAGCTACATTCAGTTTTTGTGAAAGGTGAACAGCTATCTCTGAATTAGCTCTACCCTTTCATCAGCGTGTTGATGACTTTCGCTGTCCATCTATCCATCCTCAGAAGCTTATTCGCTGCCAGGTCACAAGGGCAGCGGCTTCAAAAGGTTGTGCCAAACGCCCTTCCCCGACTGGGTGATCCTGAGACTCTCCCAGGCCAGTGAAGAGATAAAAGGGACGCACCTGGGAAACCTCCTCATGAGATGTCTGAACCACCTCTACTGACTCTACGTAGAGAAGCAGATACAGAGCTTTGCCTATTGGCTCAGCTCTCTCATACACAGAACAGTACAGTAGAGTGACTGCAATCCTGCCCTTGCTCCGCAGATTCGCCGACCAATCTCCCACTCCCTTACCCACCCACTTAAGAACAAGACCCCAAGATAATTGGTCTCTTGTTCGCGAGACAGGCAGTAAGTGAAGGACTTTTGCGGTGTGACTGACATTACAGACTGTTTCCAAAAACTTCTGGTCACACACTACTAGTCATGAGTTTGGAGATACCATACTTGCTTACTTAATGATTCTACTCCTGCCTCTTTAGTATGTATCTACAATGTAGGATGTAGTGAAAATAAAGAAAAAAACATTGAATTAAAGGGTGTGTCCAAACATTACGTACGTTCAAAAAGGTGCATAACCAGCGTTTTCAAATTTTCACACTGTGGCACCCAATTTCACAAAGTTTTGGTCACTGTGCTTGTATGAATGAGCTCTCAGTTCATGAAACAACATAAAAGTCTTCTCAGAAAGTCTCATTTGGACCACTCTGGGGACACTATGATTTAGTCCTTTTCTGGTTTCATTTTGCGTATATAGAGTGTTGAGTCAAGAGAAGTGTTTTTGGGTATTGCTCAAAGGAACTGCAGTTGGATCATAGTGCAGACCTAGGTCCAGGTGGAGACAGCACATCTCCATCTTGCCCTGTGATGATTCCTTGTAGAAGGAGCAGTATTATAAAAAAAAAAGTACACAAGTAGCACAATTCGAAACAGCAGGTGCAAGATTTATTTCACTTCCAAATAAAGAGCAATGACTTAAGTCTGTGAAGTCAGACATGTCAGCAGACCACCTCCATTCATCTGGTCGCCTGCTCTCGTCTTCAAAATCTCTCTCGCTCTCTCTTTGCCAATTTCACATGATTGAGTGTAATTGGGACCAGATAACCTCGTCCTTCTCTGACTGGCTGCCTCTCTTCCGCCGGCTTTGATCACTCCTGCTCTGGCTCAGGCTCAACTTCAACACACTAGAAACTATTGCTTGGGTGGTTTGGGATTGCTCGCAGACAGCCTGTCGGATAATTTGAAAGTAGACAGTCCAATGTGAGAGTTACTCTCCAAGAAAGGGCGGAGGTGTCTTATCTTGCAAGATGACCACCTGAGCCGTATCATAACTCTGCATCACGTGTTTGTTGATCTTCATTTTGCAAGTGATTATCTGGCTGGAACAGAACAAGATGTGCGCTAAGATTCCCAGATTGGATTCAGGAGATTTTGTAAATCCTGTGCAAATTACTGTTGCCTCTTTCTCCGTCTGCCCGCCATACTTCTCTTTGAAACTTTTCTTGTGAGGCAATGGCTACCAGATGTTGAATATTAGACATAATCACAACCATTTGCCGGCTCTTTTACTCTCACTGCGAGGTGACATGCCTTCTCCCTCTGACATCGCCTCACAATGGACAATTACACAGCACTCATCAATCATTTTCAGCCAGGAATGCTGACATCAAAAATCTGGTAGGAATCATCGTATGTGATTTCCTGGAGGGTTTTTCAAAAGTATCAGAGGTGCGTATCCTGTCGACTCCGCCAGAGCGCGGGGCTTTTCTTCTGTGCTGCTTTTCAAAACTGTCAGGTGTATTTTATATAAGCCTCTAACTTGAGCCGGAGAGCACATGCACACAGGAGGATTCACGTTTGATCTGTGGTTTGATACACAAACAGTACAGAGGGGATTGGATGGGCTTTAAAGATGCCCACAGCTATTGTGCCGCAAAAACTTACAGTCAGCCCTATGGAAAAGCTGCAAATCAAAGATGAAGGAAACTGACACATGGAATTAGGAGTGTCTTCGTTTCTAACATCAGACACGATACGCTACCACCACACTCCCTCCTCCCTCCCCCACTCTATCCTTCATTCTCTGACAGAGACAATAAAGAATGTTTTTCCACGGCTGACCTGCAATTCACCCCGACCTCCACTACGTCCTGAACTGCAGACACAGAATAAGTTTCACTCTTGAGATCCTAATTTTGGTCCCACTGGTATTCTATCAATCTTCTGTTTTTAATGTGATTCTCATTTGGCCATGTGTGTATATCCGTACATCTGAAAATGTTATGAATAAAGATGGCATCCATAACTAGGCTTCTAGACAGTGAGCAACTCCATTAACTCAAGCTTTGAGTTTTTAGCAGCAAAGGAACACCATTAAAAGACCCTGTTGTTGAAAATGATGTCACACATACGACTTTATACTTGTATCATCGTCGAATAACATCAGAACGATACTCTACCAGACTACGCAGGACCAGTTTTGACTTGATGAATAACTTAGTCCAAACATGAGGCCATGTTTGATTATGGCTTTGGGTTAATCGGACCCACAGACACCTCTCCTGGGCTTGTGACCAGTACAAGGTGCCACCATTATAGCTTAAGTTTTTGGAATCTTTGTCCGGTCCCCAAACACCGACTCTACAACGGTCACAATGCTCCTGAGAGCATAGCACAATGGGACACTCAAACCCCTCCTCGGTGCTGTCTTTGCCCCAATAATGTAATCTCTTCTGAAAACAGTCAGTTTTAAATGTTAATCATGTTCAATACTAATGGCAAAAACCTTCCTCAGCTGAGAAGCATGAACACCAAGGGGCAAGTTCATTTATCAAGTTGATGACAATAAAAACTATGGGAAGAGAATCTCAACCATCTGCAGCTGTCCTCATCAGGTCTGTGATGTCATCAGAGCAGTGGATGTCTCCCGGTCATTTTGCTATTATGATGTCTATCTACATTATTCCATTTGAAAAATACCTGATACCACAATCCTTGTGTTTTCCTGCTGTGACACTTTCTCTTTGTTTTGTCATATGTGATCACACAGCAACTCTGGCTTGGTGGTCTTTTGATCTCCTGGATGGGTGGTGGGACAGAGTCAAGTGTGTGGCGTGCTGTGTTGACATTAGTGGGGTGCATATGACAATGACTTCCATATTTTTTATCTTCATGTGTGGGGTCACTGATGGAACATTAATACGCTGCTACTGCTGCCTGAGATTGTACTTTCACTCCAACTAATACTCACAGATTTGCGTAAAGTTGCCTAACCCTAACCTGTTGCAACTGCTACACAAATTTAGCGTTTGAGTTGTGCAGCATTATTTTGGGACCTTTAAAGTTACATTGCAAGGAAATGTTGTGTTATGTAACATCTACTTTACAAAATAACCCTTTGCCGTTGAGATGCCGGAAAACAAGGGGGAAACAAAGCCCAACAAGGAATCGGTGGCAATAAAGGGTTACCAGAGTTCCATTGTTTCGCTTCAGTTGGCACACAAAAAGGGAGACAACAATAATTCATCAAACTAAAGATGCAAAATAAAGTACAGTGCTATGAAACACAAAACATTCCTCAGAATCTCAAAGCTACGAAAGGAAGAATTGGTGCCAATTGAGCCATTAAAGAATCCTTTAACCAATGTAATTTTAAGGAAAATATATTTTTTTGTTTATATTTTTTGTTTTTTGTGGCTGGCAACTTAGTCCCAAACCACTCACCTGGTCGCTACATATTTACATGGTAAAATCAGGACCATATCAAGGTTGTAGGATTCTTTGTCAGAGTTTCTGATTAAACTTTCGTCACATTAACAATGTTGGTATTGTTATATATGATGGTGGCGCTTGGCAGTGGCCTGTGGTGAAATATGGCACAGTCGTTGTTGTATATAGTGAAATTGTGGCATCAATCCGATTCATCTTATTTTCCCACCATTCTCACAGCTCTCATGTGACAGAACTATGTCCATCCTTTCGTGGACTGAAGTGGACGTCCAAGTAAATCAGATGTTGGAGAGAGCGTCTCCTGTGTTTGACAGCGCAGCCAACAGAGAAGCACCTGTTACGAAATAAATCTTGAGTTGAAAAAACTCCCTATTGTAGGTCTACAAAAATTGTAACTCGAGTCCTCCACAAGTCAAATCGTTTTGTGCCTCCCATGCATTAGCACGCTGTCGCCTTCATTCTCCCCCAGTTACCGTCAGTAAATCCCTGAATTGTGGATTTGTAGTCAAGACCATGAGTCACATGTTGTTCCCGCCACCCTCATCCCACAAAGGTTGGAGATCATTCTGACCTCAGGGTCTGGGTATTGAGTTGGAGGCCCAGTCTGGCTTCGCTGGTGGAACCATGAACCGTGTCAGGTCATGTCAGCTCTCTGCTCAGCTCCCCTTACTTGAATGTAAATAAAGGCTGTCTGGCTTGGTTCCACACCACCAGAACCAGTCCGGTTCTTTTGTCAAAGTCAATGGATGACAAGCTCATAGGGTGAAGCTTCTGTTCATTACATTCTCATAATGTAGTTGGTTCCAATTAAGAACTGAAGTGAATAAGGAAACAAGTGGATCAAAGGTGTGCATTGGTCTAATAGGCCTATACTGGGCTTTGGGCTGCTTTTTTAAAATCATGTGCTGCGTTTGTATAATGGAGAAGCTAAGCCAATGTTGGACTGTGATTTCTTTCATATAAAAAAGTTGTGTAAGACATTTACTTCGGATGAGTGGGGTTGAAATGTCCAGAAAAGAATGATCAAGGTTGACCATCCAGAGAGATTGAGCAAACAATTGATTCAAGAAATCCTTCACTGGTGGGTTGAAGAAATGTGACACTGAGCTGTGACAAGTTATAGTCTGCATACCGTCACACCAACAAAGCAGCTCTTTGGTGTGGCAGGTGTGTCCAACATCCTGGACAGGTATCCTACACTGTTAGCAACAAGTGGTGTGGAAAGTTGACTGATATTTTCCACCAAGTGTGAGTAAAAATGCATATCGATTTTCCTTCTACTTGCACTACTCTATTGGGAGACTCATTGGACGTTAGGTGTTAAGTTTTAGTTCTTGGTTTGAACCACCATGATGATGAATGTTTTGGTTTTTTTTTTGTAATGTGAAAGCCCTTAAAGAAGAAAGAAAGAAAACAGACATACAAACAATCCACAATTGTTAATGTTGTTTATCCAGAAGGATCCAGACTACACTTGTGAAAATATGAGGCAGTCATTATGGTATTTATGGCCATATAACTCTTAATATAAACAATATTCTGTGATGGAAGACGGCAGCATCACCAGGATAATGCTCAAAAACAAAAAGAAAAACATATGTACAAGAAGCCCAGCATCTGTTTTAATATCGCATTGTTCCAGAACACATTACACAGCCATAATGTTTCACACACACAGACAAACACACACACACAGAGACTTGTGTCAGGAGGTCATAAATTGCTATTTCAACCTCAATTGGGTGGGTTTTTGAGTTCAGGCAGGAGCGCCCTGAAAGTCTCTGTTTGAGACTAGTTTAACCCTCTCACCTCTACTTATTGGCCACCCTTTGTTCAGACAGCTGATTTATAGGAGTTCACAGGGGGGAAAAACAAGCACAGGCATCCTCTTCGCCAATGATAAATGAGTTGACCTGCTATCTTCATATCAGATGGGACCTACAGTTTTACCGGGCGCTTGCTCACTAGGTGTTAGGTTGCATTATATTTGCCGGCGTGAGGCTTCCTGGGAGAAAACTGAATGCTCATGTATAGAATTTACCATAACTGCACCACAGGGTCCGTCTCCCTTGTGGTCTCTATGGTTCCCCTTCCTGCCCTGATGTATCACAGCCCCTCTTTCCCCGAATGAAATTCTTTAGAAAGTCATTTTATATCACCCTTTGACTGTGCATTGAACTGTAAAACCCCCCCATTGGAAACAAAATAAAAGGATGGACGAGCCACAGAGAAGGGGGATGGGGCAAGGAGGAGAATTATAATACTTTGCAGGCCTTTGGTATTAACCCAAACACCAGAGCTGTCAGCAGTTCAGAGAGGGAGGTGCGAGGGGCAAACATTCAGTGTTAATTGGCACTTTGTAAGCTCTGAGCCTTCCTTTTGTGAGGGAAGGGAGAGTGAGTGAGCAAGGGGGGGAGGAGTGGTCAGCAGAGGGGGGTTAGTAAAAGAGAGAGGAGGGAAAGAGAGAGAGAGAGCTTGTTCTTGCAGGTTTGTTGGGCCTTGTTGAGGGTGTTTACGGTTCACTTCTTATCCTTTGTTAATTGGGATTTCTCTCCCCGGATGAAAAAAAGAATTCATGTAACCCCCAGGCTGCCACCCCTGCTCCCGGGGGCTCTCCCCACTTGGCGGATCCACAACAGAGGGGTCAATGACAGGAAGACGGGTTCTGAAAAGTTGTGTCATTTATGTTTTCAGGTATCAAGATAATGTTTGATCAAGTGAAACTGGAGGTTAGCTCAATTGTTGGCCGATTTTACCCCAACTTCCTGGCAGCTCAAATGGTCAGAGAGCGTTGTCATGCTGTATATCAGGCTTATCGATGTAACCATGTAACTTCGTTCACTGGATTCGTCACAGAATGATATCACCTCATCCATTCCTGGTTACTCATTGGTTAATGAATAGCTAACACGACAGAGACTTCCATCCCATCCGTCCATTGTCTTCTGGTCATCCGGGTCAGGTGGGGCTGTGGCCTACTAAGATAGGCTACCAGGGGGCAAAAAGTGTGGGACACCCTGAACAGGCCTGCCTTTAGAAGGGCACGCATTGATAAGACACACATATGGACTGTTTAGAGTCACTAGAGTTGTGGGTGGAAACCTTCACCAGCACAAGGGGTACATACCAGGTCTACACAGAATGGATGCAGACATTCATCTAGGGTTGATCGACCTTATTGTTATACCCAAAAAGCTGGGCCAAGCACCTAACCCTTCCTCCGCCCAAAGGCTATTATGAACCTGTGCACTGTGCATTTCAAAGAACAGCCAGAGAGCATGGCAGTTCTGGCAGTTCAGACAAGAGAACTGTGAACTCACAGATGCAACACAGCGCATTACGTTGAAAAATGAAGACTGTACCATGAGCCAAGATATCAATAATGTCTGGCTAATTGGAAATAGCTGCAGCATATCAATACCAGGCCATTAGCTACAGGATGTAAAAACACAGTCTCCCGTCCACGTCTGTGTTTTGAATCATCAGAAGTAATTAGACAGGAAGGGACTGGCAGACAGACGCCGATGGGACGGCACCTGTCTTTGATACAGTTCTTGGGAAGTGGGGTGCTGTTGGCATGAGGCTGGTGTACGCTGCTTCACAGCACCTCTGGCCTCCTTTCCGTCCCCCTACCCCTTTTCCAACTGACTGGTGTAAACAATAATAGTGCCAGGGCTGAAAGGACACAGGTGTCAACCATTGTGGCGCAGTGAATGGACCTGGTGGAAGGAGGTCAGGGGTCACAGGGCCACCTCACCCACCGCTCACACCCACAGTTTTTATTCACACTGATGCAGGCTTTCAAACAGCCACCCCCTCCCTGCTCTCGCTCCCATGCTCGCGTTCTCCTTTTGTTATCATAGCTCAATGTTTTGTGAAAACTTTTCAGAGGTCATGCACAAGCTCATTATTCAAGAAGATTAACATTCTTTCCTAAATTAATCGCCCCACACAACCACACAGATCAATGGTCGGTTCCTACTTGAATATGCCATGTATGGATTGTTTTAAATGATTGATTTAAGGGGATTAAAAAATCAAACTGCAGCTTTGGGAAAATGCTAAATGCTCACGCTCAAATGTAGGTATTAAATTACACACTAAGTTTTATAAAAGAACAATATTTTCAAAGTATTTGTCAATGAAATTTACAGCTTCTGTCAACTTCTGTATTTCAAAGTTCTTATGATATGGTTAAGTATCTTCTGCTCTCTGTTCCGTCCTGTGTATCGGCTAAGATTTTAGGAGCAAGGTGAGGTAGGTTTTCACGTCTCTTCATATTTCATATAATCATATTTAGCTCCGCTCCAGTCACAGGGGTCAACAGAATGATGAGGAATATATCTCCAGAGACACCATTAGGTCCAGTTGAAATTCCCCAAGCAGCTGGATGAAGAACCTCACTGCAGCGGACGTGACGTTTGCTTGTGAAAATTGATAGAGCACTGTGAATGTTAATGCACGTGGCACGGCAACAACTGCTACTACTGCTACTACTATTATCATTGCTGTCACGACCACTAATATTAGTTATCACACAACTACTACTACAACTGCTACTTCTCCTACTACTATTATCATTACTATCACGACCACTAATATTAGTTATCACACAACTACTACAGCAACTGCTACTTCTCCTACTACTATTATCATTGCTGTCACGACCACTAATATTAGTTATCGCACAACTACTACTACAACTGCTACTACTCCTACTACTATTATCATTGCTATCACGACCACTAATATTAGTTATCACACAACTACTACTACAACTGCTACTTCTCCTACTACTATTATCATTGCTATCACGACCACTAATATTAGTTATCACACAACTACTACTACAACTGCTACTTCTCCTACTACTATTATCATTGCTATCACGACCACTAATATTAGTTATCACACAACTACTACTACAACTGCTACTTCTCCTACTACTATTATCATTGCTATCACGACCTCTAATATTAGTTATCGCACAACTACTACTACAACTGCTACTTCTCCTACTACTATTATCATTGCTATCACGACCACTAATATTAGTTATCGCACAACTACTACTACAACTGCTACTTCTCCTACTACTATTATCATTGCTATCACGACCACTAATATTAGTTATCGCACAACTACTACTACAACTGCTACTTCTCCTACTACTATTATCATTGCTATCACGACCACTAATATTAGTTATCGCACAACTACTACTACAACTGCTACTTCTCCTACTACTATTATCATTGCTATCACGACCACTAATATTAGTTATCGCACAACTACTACTACAACTGCTACTACTCCTACTACTATTATCATTGCTATCACGACCACTAATATTAGTTATCGCACAACTACTACTACAACTGCTACTACTCCTACTACTATCATCATTGCTATCACGACCACTAATATTAGTTATCGCACAACTACTACTACAACTGCTACTTCTCCTACTACTATTATCATTGCTATCACGACCACTAATATTAGTTATCACACAACTACTACAGCAACTGCTACTACTCCTACTACTATTATCATTGCTATCACGACCTCTAATATTAGTTATCGCACAACTACTACAGCAACTGCTACTACTCCTACTACTATTATCATTGCTATCACGACCACTAATATGAGTTATCACACAACTACTACTACAACTGCTACTTCTCCTACTACTATTATCATTGCTATCACGACCACTAATATTAGTTATCACACAACTACTACAGCAACTGCTACTACTGCTACTACTATTATCATTGCTATCACGACCACTAATATGAGTTATCACACAACTACTACTACAACTGCTACGACTCCTACTGCTGGTACTAATGCTATCGTGATCACTCTATTAAAGTATCAAACATCTACTACTACAACTGCCGCTGCTCTTTTCACAACAACTCCCCTCACTACTGATTCCATTACTGCTACTACTACTAATAATACTGCAACAACTGCTGCTGCTACTACTCCCACTACTATTCCTTCTCTCCCCACTTCTACTGCTACTACTACTATTGTGTCCACTACCATAACCATTCTCGGCTGTTCCTGCAATATCACCTTGGGCTAACTGTTGAAAAGTGAAGGTGATCGAAAAGCTTGCCCACCTTTCCATTGAACCACTGGTCAGGCCGCACCTGTGGTTCCGAGGGCACAAGGCAGTTGTTATATAAAATGCAAGGTTTTGCTTCTCACTAAAACTGGCATCTGTTATGCTATTGATTCATATGAGTGCTAATAGTCTAAACATTATTTCAAACAGGATTAAAATGTATTTCTTGATTTTCAAGTATGTACTTGAGTCTGTTTTGAAGGCCTCGAGAGTGGAGAGGGAGTTGATATGCAGATCGGGAGTCAAAGTTAACACCCATGACTCAGTCAAGGACAAGCTGGTCCCTTTCAAAATGAAGGTTCAGACTGAGGATTAGTGAGGATGCTGTGGACTTTTCTTTTTAAAATAATTTTCCTACTCACGCTACAAGAAATATTTTTTAATGCTACAAATTATCTCTCAACTTCATGTATTATTTCCTCCACTGGGAGGGATTATTATCATTTTTTTTAACAAAGGACACCACTTCCGTTTCTCAGCTTTGAGTCAAAGTCACACATTTCGCTGTTATGAGTGACTAGTGTGTTATCTTTACTCACCACAAAATGATAATGCATTTCACACATAGTCAGCTGCTCTGTCTGAGGAGCATTGGCCACTGTTTGAACATGGGTGTACGCTTTCCAGCTTCTAAGCACCACACTTGGAGGAGATGGGAGATGCTCAGGGTGAGAGGATTTATTACATGGCATTAAGGAGCACTAATCTGTTGCAGGTGTTTCAGGCTGTTCCCCCTGTCCTCCACGCTCCCCTACCCAGGAGGCCCCCTCTGTAGCCAAGGGTGAGACGTCAGTTGCAGGAGAGAGGGATTCTTGCCATCACCACAGTCCTCTAGAACCAACCAGTGTGAGAACATGATCAAAATGGAATCGAGCCCTGTTTTTGCGTCTCCTTGATTATGAACGCTGTTCATGAAGACTTCACGAGCAGCAACTCAATTTGGGTGGACAGTGGGAAACCACTTAGTTGGCTGGGGCAACTCTCTGGGGTCTATTACTATATAGAATGACCACCAGGACGGATTAAGCCAACAGCTTCCTGTGGTGCCTTTGCCTATGGTGAAAGACACAAAAGAGCCCACAGAGATAGTTTTGCACCATGTGAGTAAAACCACCTCCCAGCAGGAAGGTGACAGCTGGAGACAGAGCAGCAGTCTTAGAAGCAGAATGACTCTGCTTTGTCTGATTACTGTGCAAAATGTGTTTTTGTTTCACGTTGTTTTTGATGTTGCCTGTTGAATTGATGTTAGTTTTAATTTATCAAAGCAACTTCTCTAATCCTCAAAATAACTGGGTCAGCCTTATCGTTTTCACAGATTGAGTGCTACTGCCATCATGTGGTTACTACATGTAATTACTACATGGACCTTCACAAGCACAAGGTATCAGTACATAGACCCCTGCTGCGTTGTCCAGGTCTTGAAACCCCTGCTAACGGTCACGGCGGTGTCTTGGTGTCAGTGGAGTCACCTGCAACGGTCGTTTGGCATGGTAGCCAAAGCGGTTCAGTTGGTTGTGAAAGGTATGTCTGGACCCTATGGGACCCCAAACCTCTAGTAAATGGGCTTGCAGCCGTGTGGGAGTATAGGTCCTGGAGTACTGGCCGTCATTGCGCTGCATGTCTCGTGGGGCTCCGCCCCTGGGTCTGTCACCAACACAGTCTTGCTACAGGTCTGCTGATGACACTTTCAGACCCACCAAGTTCACAGGCAACATCTGACCGCATGCTACCAACACGAAGGCATGCTATTCCCAGGTGGCGCCGCTGGTCCATCACAAGTGAGGTCATGTGTCCACAGCTGCTTGAACAAGGAACAGGGACTGATTTACTGCCAGTATTTTTAAATTCCCAGAATGATGAAATGATGCCACAGTGAAAGGGGTTGTCTTTCTTTGGTACAGTGGAACTTCCATTATGAGGAAAACACAATACGAAGTGTGTCAATTTAATACAGTTGCCTCCCGATCAAAGAAAAAAAAAATCACAGAATTGTGCCAATGTGTATGAAATCCAGTGCGGACCTCACAATATCCTTAAGTTATCGTAGTGTATTAGATATTTAGTAGTGTATTTAGATATTTGTATAGTAGTGTATTTAGATATTTTGGTACTCTCAATATTCCTATTGCCAAGTGAAAAATTATAATATGCAGTGAATGTTGCACTGATCATATTAGTAAGTAGGAGAGACAAGTTTTGCTTTTGTTTTGTTCACCTTAAGTGGTGAGTATTGCACTAATCTGAAATGGTGGATTTCACCATTGTGGACTTCTTCAATCACACATGAAACGTTTTTGAGTTTCCTTATGTGAAGAAAATGTGGTTGAAGAAATTACCTAAAAATAAACTGGTATAAAATGGGTTTTTTTCTAACTAGATTATGCCTATGTGCATGAACATCGTTCATGTCCATGTGGTGAAGGGAAAAAAGGTATGCAAAACATTCTGTTATACTTAGTTCTTTGATATACAGAATACCCTCATTTTGTTATATGTTTATTTGGGATGCAACTTATATTCGGACTTTCATTTGGGGCCTTTTTCCGATGGAAATTGTAATTTCAAGCATCACCGACACGCCTCTGGAACAATGCACAGCAAATACCCACACTTGAATGTAAACAAATGTCGTAAAGTGTTGATGCCAACACTATGCCAAAACAGGGGAGAGAAGCTGTCAAAACATCGATGACACTTTTTAAAAGAGTTTTACTTTATGTTTACATTACCATCCAGTGTTGTCATTGTTGCCCATGCGAGTCGCAATAGCCCGAGTTGTCGCTTCCACAACGATGAAAAAAAAAAAAAACACACTTGGGTGTAGTCACAATGAGTCCTTCGCTTCCATGAACCTGCTCTTCTTCCTCAAAAACCGTTGACAAATCGATCATTTTTCACTGATCTAGCTGCCACTACACGATGGATGCGACATTTGAGCCACCCTGAATCTTATTAGAATCACCAAGTACTTCATGGTAGTATATGGAAAGGATATTCAAATGATGAAAACCCAGTCATTCTACTTTCTGATTATGTATGAACCTTTAAGGGACACTTTATGGGAATACATTTTTGTTTATTCATGATTTAGCTGGTAGAGCAGCAAAGTGCTCATGTTGATGCAACAGCTCAAGTGTAGATTATTCAGGCTATTGAAGACGATTAGTCTGATGTGGTCTACGGCTGAAACAAGTGCAGCCTGGTTGTATGCCATTTTGAAGCGTAAAAGTTAGCGTATCTGCGATATGTAAAGCTGCGTTTGGACCTTTTGTCACTGCTGCAAAGGCATCCTGAATTATGATCTGTTCCTTGCAGTTTATTTGCGTCATCATGGGGACTCAGGTGACCTGAAAGATTTGTCACGTTACCTCAGGCTGTGGCAATAACAGCAAGGCACTGTTTTTTTGGGGGGTCCACGTGATCTTCTTGAAATCCAAACTATTTCCATATTTCTAACATAAATTTGAATTCATCCTTTGCAGACTCCATAGTTTGGTGCATTTAAAAGCCTGTTATCTTCATCGTTGTTTGAAGACACCTTTTCTCTCGTTTGGTTTCTGAATTGTATATTTAGCACCAAGAAATGTCAAAACAGCACGGCGCTGTCATGGATTAGGGTAGTTGTAGGAGTTTCGGATGAAATAATCTGTGATTGAGGGGAAGAGATCCTTGCAAACTGTGATGATGTATGTGAACCAGGGGTAAAACATCTCCGATTGCCTTGTGGCGCCTGTCATGATGATGTTGAGAGCAGCATCTGAGGCCGGGTACGCTGGCACATTGGTGACTCCCCTAGAACACAAACGTGAACTTGAAGTGAGCTCTGAATGTGAGACGGCGCATGATCAGCAACAGTCTCTCACCTGACTTTCTCCATAGCCGAGTCTGTGTCGATGAGTCCCAGGGTACAAACAGAGATGGACACGTTGCTGTTTTTCATGGCCAACTCATGAGCAAGGGATCCGAAAAATCCATTCAGGGCAAATTTGGTGGCAGTGTATGGTGCCACAAAGGGACTGGGCATTTTCCCTGCAAGACAGTTGGTTGACATTTACATGGCTGTACTAAAGCAGAATTGTAAAAACATCTTGAACTGACCTAAAAGTGAAGAAACAACCACCAGCGAGCCTCTGCTTTTCTCTAGCCATGGAAGACTTCTCCAGGCCATCTGTATGTAGCTGTGGAAGTTCACCTGAGGACAAATTTAGTGAATACATCACTTTATTGGATGGGGGGGTGGTTCCTATGGTCCATTATGGTGCAGTACCTTCATTAGCCAGCGGGTGTGATCTACATCTCCCTCCCACATGCTGAAGGGGGATGGTCCGATGTGGTTCAGAACCAGATAATCTATACCTCCCATACTGTTGAGGGCAAACTCCACCACTTTATCAGGGTCAGAGTCGCTGGCCATATCTGCTGCAATGTAAAGGGCTTTCTGCGCCCCAAGACTACCACACTTCTCTGCCACCTGCAAATAAAGAGCAGAACAAACACAACCATCTTACGGCAATAATAGAAAACATTGACACACAGATTGAAAAATACAGCAGGCCAGTCTCTCTCACCCAGTTGTTCCCACGTTTCATAGACAATTCATGGCCTTGAGGGTAATTTCTGGCTTTGCAATTAGCTTACCACAGAGAAACTCCTGATGTTTCAGCTGTAGTCTTTAAAACAATGAGTCAAGATGAGGCTTTATTCATTATGTGATTCACTGACCTGCTGTAACACTTTCTCCCTTCTCGCTGTTAGAACAATTTGAGCGCCAAACCGTGCGTAATGATAGGCCATTTGTTCTCCAATACCCGTACTGGCCCCTGTCACCAACACCCGGGCTCCTCTGAGAGATTCTGAAACCACAAAAAAAACATGTTTACAGAGGCCCACTTTGTTTCCTTGTTCCGGATTTTCTTTTCCCCAAAACCATAATAATAATAATAATAACAACAATAATAATAATAATAACAAATGGAAAACCAAAAAATCGAATTAAAAGAAGGCATACTCTTTTCCCCTTTTTCATGTCACCTGGTACCTCCATTACCACAAAGTAAATTTGATTGCTTTTCATGCATGGCACACCTTCATGCTATTATTTTTTCACACCGTGATACTTTTCCTATACGCATTACAACCCAAGAAAAGATGCAACTTATCGTCCTATTGCTCGTAAATATGCCCTATTTTTTTCCTTAATGGTTTTGTAAAAAAAAAAAAAAAAATTAAAAAATACCGTATTTTCCGGACTACAGAGTGCACCGGAATATTAGCTGCACCCACCAAATCTAAGAAGGAAAATAGATTTTTTTCATACATAAGCCGCACCAGTCTATAAGCCGCGGGTGCACTGTTGTTGTCTGCGCCACAGAAAATGCCTGAGGATCACTTCTAGCGATCCTCTAGTACTCGTTTTGAAAACGGGGTCCAGTGTCGAGACTGACTCATGAAACAATCTTGCCAATGTTCTGAACTCCAGTCATGAACTCCTCACATCTTATTTACATTTAAAGTGTTCAGAAAGCGCTGCTTTCACCCTCCAGTAGATCGTCTCTGTTAGCAGAGCTGCGGACACGCGGGTGAAAACAGCGCAATTTGAGCGCTTTAAAGGTAAATAAAACGCCCGTGATGTCATCGGTTTGATGTAACGAAGCTCAATATTTTTGCCAGCAAAGAGCATGCTCATTAGACTCTAAAAACTCGGGATGCTCCGAGAGACAGGGAGAGCACTCAGCTGAAGCAGCGCGGTGTCTTCAACCTCTTTCATGAAAGTTCTCACTCTGGACGGTTGCAAACGTTTCAGATTCAGGTGGTGGACCGCGAACGCTGCATCTGACACACACAAGACTGCAGCGGATTCGGCCGCGGTTGATTCCGTCTTAAAAGGCTGCTCATCTGGCACGGTGAAATTAATGATTATTTCTCGGGCAATATGCTTCGCGTTGTGAACGTCACGCTCAGACCGGCGAGTGTCGCGAGTGACCGCTGGTTCCCGCAGTTTCACTTTCATGAGCACCAGAAAACTCTCTGTGCTCCGTCAAGTGCTGGTGTTTTAAATATCGTATTGAATTCGGGGCGTTGACGCCTTTTAACGTGCATGTGCTGCAGGATGCAAACTTGACATGACAGACTGAAAAAAGCTTCCGCATTAGACACCCAGTTGCCAAGCGAGTGGCGAGTCAGGAGGGAGGAGCGGACGCATCACAAACCGTGGGCGGTGCCTCATCAGAACGGCTGCTGTCACATGTGATCGGAATTTGTGACCTGCAATGACAGGCAGTGGTCGGCATTCACAGATCACAGCGAGTTCAGCCTTTCATAATCGGTGGCCAATTGATTGGAATATCTCTGTAAAAATCCATATATTAGCCGCATCGTTTTATAAGCCGCAGGGTTCAGATCGCGAGAAAAAAGTAGCGGTTTATAGTCTGGAAAATATGGTACTTGAATACTACGACACAATTTCTAAAGCCCCCACCTGTTGCGTCGACGCTCAACCTACATTCATAATTTAAAAATATACTGGAAACCTTTGTCATTAAGTACAGATTAAATCAAACCTCTGCCTTATTCTTTGCTTTGAAAATAATTCCTTCCAACAGCTTCTTCACTACAATCAGGAACTATGACCACAACTAATCGTGATTTAGACCTCATCAAAGCAAAAACTGCCCATAGCAAAGTTGATCTCGTCCCAAACAGAGTCATATTCAACACAACTGATCACTTAATACTGTCAGAGAGAATGGAAAACTGATCGGGGCTTTAAAGCATTGACATCTACAAGAACGTCTTTGTTTCCAACCAGAACAAAGAACAATTACAGAAAATGAGGTGTCACCCAAGGTTAGATGTTTGTGTAAATTCAAGAATGAATTGAAAAGATCCTGCGTCTCGGATGTATATGAATGTTTCACTGTCCAACCAGTATTTCAGGCCCCAAAGGCAGTAGATGTAGATGCATAAAGTTCTCTCCTGATTCTAGACTATATAGACAGGTTAATACCTGTTCTAGATACTACAAATGCCTGACAGCTTCATGTTAAATCTTGCACTAAAGGCAAGGCACTGTCAGTTGAATCTAATTCAACGCTTTATATCCCGATCTTGGGATCAATGAAGTAAATATGTCCATTAACCTTGGCCTTGGGGTTTCTGACTTTAGTTCACTTATCTCTGCATTATGGTTTGATTTCATTGTGCACGCTGACCTGTACTGTTTACCTTTTTGTATTTACAGTGCAAATACAAAGTGTTGTTCCTTGTTGTGTTATAAAAAGAATCTGCTTAATTTTTTCTTTCAAAAGAATCATTGCTCACTATTCCGCAGCTTGACTTAATGACAAAAACTTTTCATGGTGTTGTGCCATCAGTGATACTTACTCTTTGTGTATGTCAGCACAGTACACCGTGGAAATAACCGATTTGTAATGCTTGAAATGTTGATCCTAAAATATACACTTTGTTCATTTCACAGTGAAGCCTCAGTTAGGAGCAGTTCAAAGAGTTTGAATGTCACACTGAACCGGTGCCTTCCAGGGGCTTGTAAACATGCAAAATGGCACATGAAAGGGTTTATTTCAAATGCAGAGGTGCATGTGTTCAAGACGCTGTTCAAGAGTGGCCCTATTCCTGGAGGGTCGGAGAGGGAAGAGTTTAGCCTCACCATTGAATACTACAACTGCTATTGATAATAAATATGATAATATTAATAATAACAATAATAATAAGTCCCACTGAATTTCACACTCACTATCAATAAACACCTTATTGATGACGCAACATCAGGGATTCAATAAATTGAAATTTCAATCTTTGTTTTAATCTTTAATATCAATGTTGATGAATTATTCATGTGACTTTGCTACCCTGGATTCATATCATTGAGATTACATTCATAGGAAATAAACATAACATGGGAAACGAAATTGTCTGTTTAAAGCAATATAAATGTTAGCCAAATGCAATGATAGTGTACTTAACTGCTGTAAAGGTCACTCGATGGAAAACAGCTTAAGATTAAATTCAAACGCTTACCTTGCTTAAAAACAGGCGCAGTCAACTTGGAAGCCAAAAAAGCCACAGCTATACTAGCAAGTAATAGTTTTGGACAAGTATTCATCATGTAAAACAGAGAAAAGGCTCTAACAGATTGAAGAAGTGACGGGAAGACAAGGTGGCACAAGCAGAAGGCAAATCATTGCACTGCACTGACACACGCGACTTGTGCGATTAGAGTCGTCCAATGACGATCTCACTGCGCATGCTCACACGGCGAAGCAGTCTGGAAAAGCATATATGACTTTGTTTGTAAATGATTCTTTAGCTTTCTAAGGTTGAATTCGGTTGCAAACGCTATGTGTTTGAACGACTGATTTCGTTAAAAAAATGTATAAGCATATTTTAAAATATACCGGAAGCGCGGGCCGGAACTTTATTGACATTGTCCCGGCTGACAGGACACTGCCGGCGCTGTCCTTCACCCAGTTTGAGTCAACTATTTAGCGAACTGACATCATCAAGATCGTTGGGAAAACGCTGCGAGAGATGGCAGCGAAGATTTGGCCTGTTGTAAAGTGAGTATTTATTGATTCACTCGCCGTGAAGCGATACAAGTCAACACCAGTTTCCATTAGCTCAGGAAGCTAAGCTACGCTAGCTGTCATACGAACCTTTCACATTCATTGCAGTGATCATTTGAATGAAGAACAGTGATAAAAACAGGACTCGTTTCCTCCCAACACAGATGAACGGTTGCGCTGCCATTTAGAATGATGCGTTGAAGTTACACCATGATGTAGTGATATGAACATGTTGTATTTGTAGTCACACACACGTGACAGCGTATGCATTGTTCCATGGATTAATCTTGACTTGTATTTGCAGACTGGCCACCAAGGTGACCATTGCAGGAGGCGCCCTGTACGTTACCTATGACTCGGGTTTGGTGGGCAACAGTGAGCAGGGATCTCAGGCTCTGCAAAAGGCCAAAGCAGCTGTTCCTCCAGCCTTGCAGGAGTGGATGAAATATTTCGGCTTGCAGGTAGACGTTGAATTCATTTTACATCAATTCATTTAACACTCTTCATGTTTTCCTTTCTATAACACTATACACACTGAACTGAAGCATTTTTGGGGTAATAGTTACTAGTCTTATCTTACTTATGTTGCTTCCTTCATCATTTGACGGGGTCAGAGTGATAACAAGCTCCTATCTTTATTGCTCAATCCTGCTTTACTGTGTCAGTTTGACTCTGTTGATAAGGGGTTCCTGTGCTAAATTCTCCTGAGTAACCCAGGAAATACTATAATGAAATAGGCGTAATTGATTCATTCATGTTTTTACATTCATTTTCTCTTTAATCGAACATAAATGATCTCTGTTCATAGACTCAGCTTCCAACGATGCCCCAGGTTGAATTCTCCCCTGTTAAAGCCTGGAATTCAGGTAAAAAGAATTAAAAGTCAATATAAAAGAAGGATTTCTTGTTTGCCTGATAGTACAATTGTCCACCAATTGTAAAGACAAACTATTGGCGTCTGTCAGGCAGCTGAATAGCTAGCCATACCATTTTGATTTTGCAACACACAAACAATACAGTTTTAATGGGAGTTTGTAAATGTGTAATGGAAATACAAATGCTTGTGGAGATTGGTTGCAATGTTTCAATACAACAATACACAAACAAAACACTCAATGTTTAGTAACTATTTAAATGTTCTGAATTAGACCGACATCAATTGTTTCAATGTTAAAGCCCGGAATCTCAATAAAAAAATCTGAAATCCCGGTATGTACTTTTCACTCAAGAACTGTTGAAAAGGAATCTGTTTCAGATAACTTGTGTATGTCCTTTTGCAGGCGTCCGTTGGACTATATCGGCGCTGTCAGAAGCACCAACAAAAGCCTCTCAATACACAAGTCAGGGACTGCAGTACCTGAAAGATCTCATCAAGTAAATGCAGCGCACTTGCAAAGAGACATTGCCTCTTCAACGCTACACAAATTTAAGATTTGAAGTTGTGAAAAACACTTGAGGCACCTAGCACGTGATGTTCACTGAAGGATTGTGGTCTTGGTTTAGAGGAATTGTACATAATGCTAAAGTATATTTTTAAACCTTGTTTTGTTAAACGCAAAGACGTTTGCATCCACTATTAATCTGTTCTGCTCATCCGTCATCCCAATAAGAAAAATACATTCGTCCAAATCATGTCTGCCTTGTATAACATCTTGAGTTGTGATTAAATATTATTTAAAGAAATGTCTATTTATTGGATGGAAAAACAATGTACAGAAGACAAAAGTGCAAAATGTTTATTTCGCATGACAGAATAATAATGCTGCTACAAATTTGCAACCAATAAATGAGACTGAAAAGTTAAAAACTGCAACAAAATAAAACACCTCTGTGGTGTCTCTCAATCTACCTGACCAGTTCACGGTTAAGCCAACAGCTGACAAAACATTAGTAACCACATTTACAAAGCGCGTCTGACTCAACCTGGTTTGTGAGGAATGAAATAAACCAGCCCTGCAACTGTGCACTGACGTGGATCGAGTTTGGTACTGTGATAGATTACATCTATAGTTGACACTTGTGTATATATTAGCAACAGTTCCACATAAAGCTGAAAGTATATGATCATAAACAAGTATTAATCACAACTGGCAACATTACAAAGCATCAGACACATTAAATACATCTGTATTTCAACAAGTTTAATATTCATGCATGGGATGTACAGGTAAAGCATTTTTATTTAAGGAAGAAAGAATTGTGGACACAAACTTTATACAATAAAGTGCTGCCTATAATATTAACAGAACTTATACATGCATTGTAGATGCACATTAATTATATTTTAACAAAATAAACTCTTCTCAAGAAAAACTCAAATGGATCTTTGGACAGGATTCCACAATATTATTAAAATAATATTTTTTGTGGAATAGCAGCCTTCAAGCACCCATGAATGCCCAAAATGTTCATGTTTTATATCTTAGAATGACAAGCCTGAAGGCACTTGATGACATTTTAGAGAGGGAATTTAGCAGGCAGTCTTTTTTATATCCCCAGCACTAAGTGTTTTTTTTGTTCTTGTGCTGTCAAAAGTAAAATGAAGATACTGTTGCCAGTTAATTGGGAACCACACGCTCATCTGTTACGGTGACTGCAATTGCCATCGAATTACTTTCAAATTAGCACGAAAAAGCCTGAACTGAAAAGCAGAAGACTTGGAGTAAAACAGGTCTACTCTTATTGCAAAAACGAAAGCAGCATGAAGGCCCTTCTATGTACACACACATTGTACATTCATCTGAAGAATAAAGCATTACCTTTTCAACCCTGTCATGGCATCAGGTTTTCATGAAAACTGATGCGGGGAGAAGAAGAGAGAATGGCGAGTCTCTATCCCTCTAGTTGGTCTTGACCAGGTCATAGACATGAATATGAAAGTCATCGTCATACTTGATATAGTAGACTGAAGGTTTGGCTGGGACCTGGTAAATGACCAGACCCGTTCTCTTCACTCCTTTGTCTGTAACATACTCCACCTGTTTCCCCACCAGACTCTCAGTCTCTTCTCCTGGTTTCCTGTCTGCTGGCAGTAGGTGCTTGTTCTCTGGATAAGACACATGCAAGTGGAACATGGGTTATGTTGTGTCACTGGTCTAATACTGCTTTTAAGTTAAGTGTGCTACATCGATTTTGGGTCATTATCGTCGCTTGTTTATGTTCCAAGACAAAGCATCCAAGCATTTTTCAAAGGTCAAAATAAAGAAGCAATTTTTTTAAATACCAAGCTCAAATATGTGACCTTCTTGGTGAGAGGCAGCAGTGCTAACCATTGTTCCACTGTTCTACCCAAGAGTATCATTCGTGAGGTTTAAATAAATCTGTGGTGGTTTTTCAATCCCTAACCTCAGTTCCTGACAAATGTAACTGGCTTGTACAAAATAATCTCAGTTTATGAGTTGGAAAGTAACACGAATCAACAGCTACACCAGTCTGTCCGTCCATTTGGTTACATCTAAGTTGAACACAAGCACACACATGACCGGTTTGTGGGCAAACCCATAACCACCCAACTATATCTCTATGGAAAATAAGTTTTCCTCAGTCTACAACATGAATGACCATGAATCCTGCCGTTTTCACATGACAGCTGACTGGTAATCCCAGCACATGGTGTGCAAGCCATACACAAAGTCTATATTATAGCACGTCACATACTAGCTGCACTGTTCTCACCAAGCTTTAGGACATAATTTGGCACAGTTGATGGTATCAGAGTATCTTGGTGTGACTCTACCTGCTTCAGGCAGGATCCTGAGGTCTCCTTCAGCGTAGTCGTCCCACAGCTGATACATATACAGAACCGGGTCTTTCTCATAAGTGATGTAATACCAGTTGGTCATGATTGGAGCTCTGGAGAGCACCATGCCTCTCCACTCGTTCTTTTCTCCATCTTCCTTTTCAAACAGATGCTCTACAGCTTTGCCCACCAACTCTTCTGCCCCTGGTGGTATCCTGATCTTGTTGTTTACTGAGGGGACAGAGGAGGCAATTGGAAATGTAGTAATCGCTGACGATTAAAAGCAATGTTGTACTCACCGACTTGTTCCGACAGAACCTGGAGACTGGACACTCTGTCATCCTTGAACAGCTCTATGCCGTAGACGCAGTCAAAGCCATCGTATTTCACCATGAAGAGAGATGGGTTCACGCTCAGCCTGTCCAGCACAGTCCCCTTCCATTTACTTTCAGTTCCCTTTTCGCGCCAGATGTGTTGAATGCGGACTCCAAGAATGCAGCTAGGGTCAGGGGTTACTGTGTCACTCAGTTCCCCGCTGCTTCTCTTTCTGATAAAAGGCAAAAAATATATACAGGGCCCTGCTATTAAGACCACCTTTACTACATGGATCAGAAGTGCACAGCATCATTAAATTGCCATGAGGTGATGCGGCAGGAGTCTGGTTGGTACGTGTCACAAGTTACAAAAAGAGTAATAAGGGAACATAAAGGAAGGAAGAGTGTTGGCCCATGATGTTACACATTGTGACTTAAAGCAAATTAGAAGTGATGTGATGATAAAAAATAAAAGTTAAAAAAATGTAATCTGATAAATCATAATTTATTTGTACGCCTCGCGGTAAATTGTTCCCTCTTTCAACTGTGTGAAATCAAAGTGGACATATTGAGTGCGCGCACGCTCCTTCTGGGTCCCCGGCTTCATAAAAAAAATAGGTCAAAAAAAGGCGCTTGATTCATCCTTCTTCAAATTCAATAGAATTCATTTTCTCGCAGGAAAGTTTGGTCTCCAGCGAGTAATAGAGGAGTATTAATAACTTGACTTTGCTTGGACCTGACCTCAGACAAGATGATGAATGAAAGGATTTATGGATGGATGAACTGGAAATTAATACATACTTGCAACTTAGTTTTCACACTTAATAGAAGTTGAATAGAAAGAAATTGGATAAAAATGTTCATTTTCAGTTTGTTGCGTAGTACATAACGTTGCATTGTAAATGTTTATATGGATTTACAAACGACAAAGCTGCGTTTTAGCACTGAGGACAGAACTAACACAAGTAACTCTTCTGGCTAAAGCCAAGTATGTAATTTAAAAAAAAACGATGTTGCACAAGGGTGCATAAAATGATAAAACGAATTCTGGTGAGTTTATAGAGAGAATGTGCAGCACGCAACAAAAGTGTGCGTGTGACCATGTTGCCCTCATAGGGCTGCATACACGATATAAATCAACATACCTGCCCCTTTTCTTGGACATGCCTCAGGAAATTCACAGGCTGCTGATGGGAAGCAGAGGTACACATACAAACACAGAGGGGAAAGGGTAACGTTTAGTTAATAATTTACCAATTATGACAAACTTGGGTGTCAAGCATGAAGACGTCGTTGTCATCTCCACAGCAGACTGACAGCAGCAGCAGCCAATAGCAGAGCGCGCTGCTTTTACTTCCTGTGCATTTCCTGTAACTACTTCGAGGTCATTAGAAACTATATGCTTTTCAGACGTCATTGAATGTTTAAGTTAAATATCTGTCAGCGCACTCAACACGCAAAACCTCTGACGTAACAGACATAACTTCAGAAAAATGCACAGCCAATATATCCGCAAACTTTAGCGTTACCTGTGACATTTGGCCTCTCGACATGAAATACAGACAAACGACAACAGATAGCACGAGAAAGCTAAAGAGGGCCATGCTACATCACACGCGCACAAGAAGATTTGACCATCACCATAATCATAACCCAGCAGCAGTGACGCGACGCAGGTCGCGAGCCTGTCAGCTACATCAGCCCACCGTGGTTCCAGCAGACAGAAAACTAGTGCATAGCACACGACGCGCTCTCTTTTGTGACGGATATGTCTCACCTGAACGCAAAACTCATGTCAACATTGAGCCCCCTTTGAGCCACAGAAACGTTGACACTGCACCGGATCATGTAAATCTCGCGAAACCTGTGGAAACAGAAGATAACGAAGGAAGACTCTATCTCCCAGAGTGCCTTGCGCGGCGCTTCCCGCGACAGTGGAGAGACGTCATCCACGCCTCCAACTTCTCTGCAGCACTGGTGAGAGCAAATGAGTAATGTTTTTTTGGAAAGTCTTCATGTACTCGCAAATTGACTACATTGACTCAAATGTATGAGTAATACACCTTGATGTTCCTTCAATACCTCAGATTTTCATTAAAATTTGGGGTTTGGAAGACGACTTCACAAGTAATAGTATAATGCTGTGAAAAATGTAAGTAAATGATATATTTTGAAAATTTATTTTGGAAAATATGCTAAGAAAACAGTTTTTGGAAAGACGACAATTGGAAGTTCTACACTTCATTTATTAAATTGCGCTTTTAAAATTCACTTTCTAACTCATGATGGAATTTAATTATGTATTATCATGTCATAAGTAAAATATATTTAAATTGATAGGTGGGTGAGAGTTCTGAATCAAATGTAGTTAGTGTACTCTAAATCATCTGTAAATCTCCCAAATATCACTAGCAAGCTATTGACATCTTGGAAAAGGAATTATGTCACTATATCAGTTGGAGGTAAATGTTTGTTGAGGAACACATGGAAAGAAGTGGCTTGATCTATCTAAAAAACCTCCTTGATGAATATAACATATTGTTGGGATGATGTCCGCAGATCTACACATCTTCCACTTTATAAATCTTATTATATTAGTATAGTCATTAAAGTTATTCCCATAGGGACATTACAGCCAATGAAAAATCACATGAAAAATTGATTGTAGATAAATTGTAGATAATAATTGGAAGTATTGAAATCACTAGTACAAAACAAACAAAATATAACTAACATCTTGACTCTCACTCAATATTTGTCCTTCCAAAAAGACTTTTGGAACACGCACATAAATATGAATTAAATTTTATCTGTATTGCAAAACTTCTGAGTAAAACAATAAATAAATAGATACTTATCGTCATTATTATTTTTATGATCATTATTTTATTAAATCAAATAAACCCCCCTAGTTAGAGCAGTGTGGTTAATGATCTTGTTTTGACATGGTGAAAACACTAGAGAACACAGACCGTCTCTAAATATCTATATAAATGGGGTTCTCAGCGTCAGGCCAGTTCAGCTTTCTTTCTGTATCTGCTGATAAAGGAGAAATAGAGTTGAATAGCTGTGACATTTATATTGTAATAGTACTTTATCTACATTGGTTATGTAATTTTATGACACGATAAACTGAACGTCCGAGATACACAGGATATGATTCTAGAATTTTTATTATTCGTAAAAGCGCATCTGTACATGGTGATGCAAGGTGGGTATAAGACCTCTCTTCTATAAGGCCAAAGCTAATCAAAGCTTTCTCTGTTATTCATCTAATTGTTGTCCAAGACCCTTGTTATCCAGTCTGTGAAGGATGAGATTCGTGTGTAGACATCAGGTGTCCTCTGATTTCCACATATTCGTCCAGAGAAGGAGACCACGCCTGCCGATGCCCCATTGCAAATCAACGGGCCACCAGAATCACCCTAGAAAGCACAGAAAACAAAGGCATGAAGTAGTGGTTTACTGAAATTTTAGTACCTTATAGTATCAGCACACTAGTCTAGTGGTGCTGTATAAATCCACCACCCGTGTCTGACTCTGCTCTCTCTTTATATGTCTATTTTACCGAGCAAAATCCTTGGATATTCTGCTCTCCGGTGCCACAAATCATCCCCTGAGTGATGCGAACACCTAGCCATCTTTGGCGACACGTCCGCTGTGAGAGGATCGTCACGTTGACCTCTTGAAGCGTGTCAGGTAAGGTGTTGTTGTCTCCGATGTCCCCCCAACCTGCAGTCAGGCAGCGACTCAAGGGTCGAACAGGACCTGTTCTGAGTGTGATCAGCTGTACTGCGTTGTTAAGTTGCACCCTTCTGTTGAGCTAAGAGGACAGGTTCACATGACATAAACAGAAACCACACACATCACAACTACTTTACTTAAATCACTGCTGGGCTCTCATGACTCCCTACCTTTAGAAGCATGATGTCGTTTTGCTGTCCATCATAGTCTGGGTGTTGAATAGCTCTGACTGCGGTCCGCTCCTGCCTTGTTGGCTCATCTGCTCTCAGGGAGTCAACTCCAACCACGACTGTGAAACGTCTGAGGAGCAGGATTGGAGATCCACTGATATTACCCGACCTCATAATACGTTCATGTCACATCCTTATTGCTTCTGCTTCATTTCTGATCTTCACTTCTGATCTTTTTATTTACCAGTACAGATGAAACCATAGCTGCTTAAGTCTGCGATGAAATGCTGTTTTGTTTTGCTCATGGTGCATTTCCTTACGGTCTGATGCGACAGTGAGCCGCCGTGAGCACAAAGTCCTCCCTGATCAGGGCCCCTCCACAGATGTGACGACCTGCAAACTGCAATGAGGCCATGTAGGGGTGTGAGTGAGGGGCCGCTTCTCTGCCCCCGACAATATAAGCTCCATCCGCTCCTGCGTTAAAATCATATACGATTGTTATATCGATTCATGCATGTTTGATCCTCAGGAAGGTCAAACATCAGACATTTTCTACTGTGATTATTAACCTCACAATAATGTATGTACGCACACATTTTTATTTGTTATTGTAACTTTAAAAAAAAAGTAGATAGCAGCCCATAAATATCATATACCCAGCTTACCGTTGAGGAAGAGGAGCAGTAGTGCGATGAAGACGGCCATGGCTTTTGTGCTGAATGATACTTTCCTTGCCACATTTTCTTCTGGGATGATTTCTTGCATCAGCATGCGGTTAAGTTACCAATATGCTGTTAACATTCTGGAAGTGAAGACATATTGGTCGAGTTTTGCAGTCGACCTACATGTCGTGTGTGTTTGTGCATGCGTGAGTGTGTGTATGGGAAGTAGAAGAGTTTTCAAGTTTATTTCAAAATCGTGGCTGCAGTTTTGAAAGGCCTTTCAAAATCTCTTCCTTTACACAAGACTTTCTCAGAAGAACCTGCCTTGTTTATATCCTTTTAAACTACATTAACGGAAGTTACATCGCTGCACTTAACAGTCTGAGTTCAAATCCTATTAAAGATTCCAGATTCCTCTCATCTACTATAGTCAGCTGTGTGAGAATTTGGGCACCAAGTTTCTAATTTTCCGGCTGCTGACAGTTATGAAACACCATAGAGAACTATCCGTCTTAATCAATTTGCCTGCTTGGTTTTGGTATAAGGGCATCCGAGCTTTGCTGCTTCAATGGACTCAGTTGTTTGTACCAGGCGTAAATGTGACGAGAACTGTAGTTTCAACCCAATTACAGTACTGTTAGAGAGGGTTCCACAGAGACATAAATAATATTTCAAGTTATTTTATGAGACTGCGAAAGGTTTAAAAAGCATTTTTTACAGAAAAGTGGTCTGGTGGAGGGATTTGTGTAGCATGTGACAATAATTATTTTGATTCTAAATACAATATTTGCTATGTGTCTAAAGTGTTGTAAATGTTTCCTGGCCAACAACTTCGCAACTTAATGCTGTTGTAAAGAAATGACCACCAGGTGACACCAAAGTCCACAGAGCATAGTCTTAACGATTTATGATCTTCATCGCGAGAGGCCGCTGTTTCTCTACTACTGTACTCCACGTAAACGGCGAGTTGCGTCTAGATAAGACTTTACTTTAGATAAGAAATCAAAAGTCACGCACGTAAAAATGGCATTCATCCTTGGACAAGACCACAATGTGCCTACAGAGATCAGCTTTACTCTTTGTCGAGGTTGTCTACAGATTTATGACGTGCCAAAAACAAATTGTGTGTACATGGTTAAAATTTTGGAATATCTATTCTTTATTTACGAACTTAACGTTTTTTGATTGAGCCACATGTGAGACTAAAAAGACAGTACTCCTTTGCTTATTATGTCATGCCAAAACTGATAAATTTAATCCTCTAATATATTTACTTCTGCTTTATTCCAAATGTCCTTTGCGGAATATGAAACAGTTTCTGACCGACCTGCTGCACTAAAATGAGAGGAAATATTCATGTGCAGTAGTGAGAAAAGACAGGATAAGTCTGGCTTCACTGGAATGAAAGGTTGTTTTGCTTCCTTTTTTTGAATTCCATGGTGTGTGTTTGTTTGTTATGGTTCAGTCTTCAGCCAAGCACAACCATGTGATGTTGACACTTACCAACATGTGTCTGGCGTGTCTCAGCCAGGCCGATTCACACTTGCGCGACCACCTTAAACCACATTTGCATGATGTATAATTGAAAAATCTGGTTAGTGTTCTCTTGTTTTGGGTTGGAATTTGAACAGCCCAACCATAAAACAATGAATTAATTTGAAAAAGAGAGGAAAGATCACCTGAATATGCCAGCAATGCTCATTGTTTTCAGGTCATCACGCCGCAAGTCAGCTTAGTATATGAACTAAGTCATTCTCAAACTCTCCATTTGAACTTGGATTTGGATCTTGGATCCCACAAAGGCACCTGTACGAGTGACAGCCAGTTCGGCAGTTCCTGCTCTCGCGGAGCTTTTTCAGTTGTTTTTTTTGTGTTTAGTCTGTGGTTGTCATGCTAACTCCATGCAAGTGAAGAGGCTTAGCAGGTATTACCCGGTTCTGAGCAGGGAGCAACAGATGGGGGAGTCGCACTGGGGCTGGGCTCTGCATGATGAGAGGACGACGAGACCATTTGTCATTGTGGGGTCTGTCCACGGTGACATCAGCAACAATGACAGCAGGGTAGTGGCCGAGTTGTTGGCGCAGGTGTGGCATCGGAGGAAGAGAGTACCATGGTGTAGCCATGGTTCGCGGCAGATGCGACTCTCGTCCGGTTCCAGCTCTCGTTCCAAGGCACCTCTGTCGCTCTGGCGATACTTCTCGAGACAGACTTATCCACCCTCACTGCATGGGGGAGGGATTCTGTCGTAGTAGAGGACAGTAGTGGACTGGACTCAATTTTGGGCATTGTATGTTGCTGTAACGACCAAGAAACTGTGGGAAGAATAAAGGCAATCTAATCCAATCCAATAAAAGCATGTGAAGATGACTTTGTCCGTCCTTATCCGCCATCGTCCTCAAAATGGTTAGTTGTCATGTGTACCGTTTACATTGGCAACACATGGTCACTCCCATGGCGTCATATATTGACGTTGGGGAATGGACTTTTGCATCCTTAGGGCCCTATGATTTCCGCGATCATGGAATCGCTGACGGAATCACGAAACGGAATCTACTGCTTATCACGGAACATCATGGAAATAAGTGAAAAAAACAATGTCTGGTGAAAATTAGTTCCGCCCCCCGCCCTCTTCAAAACATTGATCAGCGTGGAGAACCCAGAACGCGACACTGCCTTCGTCAGCAAAAAAGTTACGAAACTGTACATTAACGCCTCGATACAGAGCCGAACAATACCCCGAAGATTTCTATGTCAGTGGTGAACATTTATTTTGTCAATTCTGTCAGGGCTCAATCGACTGGACACGAAAAAAGACGTGCGATGACCACTTGTTGTCAAAAACTCACGTAAGAAACAAGGAGAATCGCAAGACTGCTACTAAGGAAACGTCCCTGCAGACATGCCTCACCGCCACTTCTTTCAATTCATTGAACGCAAAAGAATGTCCTGAGGATTTTGTGGCTGTTTGTGCGGAGGCTGACATTAGAAAAGATGCCGAAACTGCGTCCGTGGCAAAAGATACTATGTTGTTGTGGGTGAGACAACTGATTCTAGAGACCGTAGCGTCTTGAACATTGTCATAGGTAAGTTTGTCGCTTTCTTATATGTTGCAGTTTAACACTGTATATTATTATTATCGATTATAATAATAATAATATAACGTTATATAAATGCACACACAACCACCTCAATATATAATTGTAAAAAACAATGCTAGAACAGTATCATAACACATGTTATTTTGCTTTTCTTCAATTAATGAAAGAGACATTAGTGTAAACTAGAGTTTGATAGTGAGCGGAGCTTTAGCAAATACAAAACTCTGCTCACATACAAAAGAGAGTCACTCACTGAAGAAAACACTAAGAGACTGGCAATCATGTATTTCAATGGTGATGTCAGTGATAGGTGGTAAACCTGATGAAGACCCACGGAAGGACTATCTGGTCCAACTACCTAAATGATACAAGGATATATAAGAAGTTAAATTAAGTTATGTTAACAATGTTGCTTTATGGCAAGCCATTGTAAGTTAAATTGGCGGTCGTTCATTAAATCATTTGTTTTTGCACTTTAACGCATGTTGCAGGATTGAGGAAATATGTTGTTTCTATTGTGACCTCAATACTTTTAAGTTAATTTAAATTAAATATGTGTACATTGTCTTTTTTGGTATTACAATGATAACTGAAAGGTAAAAACAGGATTCCCCCCCCAAAAAAAGGAAAAAACGGAATTCTCAGAATTAAAACAGAAAAAAACGTAATTTGGGAAAAAATAAAATGGAATTCAGAAAAAAATAATACGGATTTTATAGGGCCCTACATCCTATGCTGACGCTTTCAGCGTTTCATGTTGACTGATTGGGTTTTCAGTGGAAGCCCATGCCAATGAACTGCCTATACGTCACATGCAATGTGCAAGGCTGCCTTCCGCATCAGTATAGGATGCGGAAGTCCATTTTCCATGGGAGTGAGGATTGGTTGTGTTTATGATAATGTTCTGTTGTCTGTGGCTGGAAAAAAAGTCCGGTGTTGAGGGATATATTTCTATTCATGTAGTTTGTAATGTCAAATAGTTTTGAAGAGTCTCAACGGGATATCGACAGTTTGGCAAGGTAAAATATGTCAACAAAGGGCCTCAAGAACAGTATTCGTCCTTGTTCTGTGCAGGCTGACATTTGTAGTTTTTAAAATCTACTTCTGTAAATTATGGACGTGCTGAACCCCCCTCTTGTGTTTGGCACTACTGAAGCATGCAGAAAATTCCTGACATGGGGTTTGGCTGGTGGGCACATACCTGATGCAAGGTGAAACACCAGAGGAAATATAGGACGTGTGCCCTCAGCAGGTGAGTCTCCCTGAAGTGTGAGCGCTAATGGAACGATGAGAAAGATCCAGTTGATGACTCTTCACTCAGCTGAGGAGTAATGATTAAAGCAAACTCACACAGCGGAGACAAGGTCAGCGTTTGAAAGCAAACTACCATAAACAGGATGTCCTTTGCCAGTGTATGACCATGTGGAATCAATTTGTTCAACCTTCCCTTGTACTTTATGAATTCTGGATTTTCCACCGTAGAGATACACGATATCGACCTCTGCCTCGGATGTTTGTTTGTGTGTTTGCGTGGGTCTTCACACACAAGCTGTGTTGCAATATAAACTCCGGACATTCCCCAAAATCAGTCTTTCACACGTATAACATGTAACAGGTGATGGCCTTTCTCAAACATCCACTCTTCTCCCGATGCCCTCCGTTGGGGGGATGTGGAGAGTCTTTTGAACATTTTTATTGTTTTACCTTGCAATATAGGACTTAAATTTCTTGTAACAGTCAACTGTTATGTATAGCTTCAACTGTTTCAACTGCAGGGCATTATGGGACTTGTAATAAGAGTTGTGGGAGTGACCTTAATATCTGTATACATTAGTCATAATCGGCCAATATCTCATATCATATCCAAGGGATGTTTAGTGTGTGTGGAACCATTGTCATATAAAGATTAAAATATAAATGTACAACATACAATTAATAAAAATGTGTCACGTGTCTTCATATACATTAGGCAGGTCACATATGAAAAATGCATGCACACACACTCAGGAATTCCCGTCCCTCCATGTCCATCGTCCACTCCTCTATTCAGCACTATAACTCTGGCTGTTTTTGTAACAAAACAAGGCCTAATCCTAAATTCAGGGAGTCGTGAATGTGCCTCAACAAATGGCAGACAAATGAGAAGGATTAGCAAGGGCCTGTGAAAGAGTGAAAGGTTTGCCATTGATCTACGGTGGTCCTTTTCTTTTTCAGGGCCACTCGGTTTGAAAACCCCACTGAGTAAGAGCATACAGGGCCACTCCAGAGCCCCCTAGGCCACCGAGAGACACACAACAGCCACAATTAGTCTCAGGAGCTGTAATGGCAATTCAATAAGCGCTTTAAAATCGTGCCTGGCTCTGTCTGCCACCCCTCACGCACCTCCCATTTTCGTCTACATACGTAAGATTGGTATTATGAGTGGTGAGGGGCTGCTTTTTTTTCATTCCCACCCACCACAGTTCTTTTCAGTCACAGTGAGAGAAAATGACCACACAGGGTTTCAAAGGTTCCAGAGGCTACGGTTTGTTGTCACTGAGGCAGCATGACTTGTGCCCCTGTAGATTTTGGCTTTGCCTTAAAATGGGGTCCATTCTTGAGTATTTGTAACACTTATTTAGGAGAAAATCATAACACATTTATATTGTGTAGCAATATGCATTCAAATGTGTCAGGATGCACCTGTGCTTTTTGCAGAATGTTGTACCATTTTTTTGTTTCTCTCTTCGACATTCTTTGCTTACTCAAACTTATACAGTGGGGATACTTAAAATGAGATAATGAAATGGAGACTTAATGAAATATAGGAGTGATTAGATGGACACAGAAAAATATTGTGAGTGATGTGCATCTGTGATGACATAGATTGTACTTGTTAGTAAAGGTGAATTTAAATCGGGAGCCCTTTTTTTGTTCATGTCTCAGACAAGAAAGGCACTGGAACAGTACATACCTCCAACAAGCAAAAATATATTCCTCGTGCAAAGTGCTCAATCCAACTGCAGGTGGCAGTTGTGCTAAGTATCTATCCTCTTGTCACTGAAGACACGAGGAGAAGATCATGTCTTGCTGTACGTTACTGATACTGATACACCCATTTTGTGCATCATCTGTTGTTCCTTATCCCATTTTGGACATATCTATAAAACTTATTATCCTAATGTAGCCATTGTTTTTTCCACCGTGAGTCCACCTTGTGCATTGTCTACTGTCAGCTTTGCCCGCTTCTCTTAGCAGACATTTAAATGGCCATTGTTCCACACTTTTTTTTTTAATAAAGCCAACTTTCATTGAATAGCATACTGATTTCATTAAACCGTGTCCGAGACCCCCCTCCTTCTTGACGGCATTGTCAATGCTACACTACCCCAGTTGACTTACAGTGTGCCTTAAAGCCCCTCTGACCAGACATGCACCCCGTCACGCTAATCCCACCTTATGACAGCCTTAAGAGCCACCCTTTGTTCTGTCTGGACAGCTACTGTTCATCCCAGACCGTCTGAAAAGGCTCTGGAAGGTTGCCTGCGTGTAAATAACCTTGATGCTCCCTAGCTTAGCTCATAACCGCGGCTCAGACACTTTCCTGCTGTGATTTTTGTCACATTAATGATGGGTAGAACTCCTGTGAAGTCAAACCAAGAGCAATACTTTCAAGGTCTGCAAGGATAACAGACCATTACTGTATAGAAAGTTATAAGTTTTTTTGCTACTATGTTGAGGATCAGAGGATTATTTCCAAATCTACTCTCCATTTCATTGAATGTGCCTAGTTAAGACAAATGTGTTAAGAAATGGTAGAAAACGTGTAGAAGATACTGAAGTTTTATTAACAACCTTGTTGTGAAGTGACACGTCAACGTTCGACTACAGTGCTGCATTGTTGCTATTTCAAACCAGATATCAATCAATGGATTCTAACATGTATTTAATATGTCAATACAGCTTTCATCCCACAAAAGTTCCAGAAATGTGGCTTTACTTATTATGTGGTTCTAAACAAAATGTTTTAATAGAGAAGATATCTGAGCAACGCATGCATGTACAGGTGATGCATGTACAGATGACATTAAAAGAATCCAGCATCTTATTGCAGTGAAAACCCACTTGAACTCATCTGTCATATCAAATGCACAGATCTGATCTTTATTACCAGCAACAGTCATGTTTTTTTTTTGCTCTTCTTTTTTCAACAGCAGCTTTAACCGGTGAAACATCTGTCGGTGAACATCGCATTCAAGCGTGGAAATGAAAAGAAGAATTTCGGACACAGTGGCAGCTTCTGAAGTTTGGAGAGGGGCAGTTTTCTTGTATAACACTGGACTGGATGACAACAGAGATCCTCCAGTCCAGGAGCAATTTGTATGCCACTCTAGTTCCTTCAAATGTTCAGTAATTCCATGAGACATTGTCGTTCTCACTCTGATGGTCAGATTTCACTTTTACGAGTGGCGTGAAAGCTTAGCCTGTGCGCTGGAAAATTAAAAGTTACATTTGTGACGCCACCCTCTTGACAAGCCACCATTGCTTTTATTGTTTCTTTGCTCGAAATGTGCCCTTAATAAAGGAATTTATTTCTTCTTAAATTAATGGGAGGTATTTTCAGAAAGTCAATCTAATTGCTTAATTTGCCACAGGACTTTGGGAGGGTCCAGTTCGGAGTGTGGGACAGTAGCTTTCTGTTTAGCAGTGTCAAGGAGAGGCAGAAAACCACCATGACTTAGTATAGCCGTAACTAGAGCAAGGTTTTGGGCTGAGATGATGAACATTGAAACAGAGAGGAGGCTTAATATGAACCGTTGAGGCACTAGATGGGAGAGAAGGGCCTCTGGAATAAATACTTACTGAGCCCCAAAATATACTGTATTACACCAACATTTGAAATGCTGTATGAGGTCTTGTGGATAGGTTTTTTTTACAGTACAAACAGTCTTAAATTCAGTCCAGATTAGTTCAAAAACCAAAACCATATCTAAATACAAAATGCTGTCACAGTTGCCATGATATAGGTCATAAATATTGCATGACAGTACAGAACACTGCCTGTGTTAAAGATGTGACTCCAATAAAATTGCAACACACTGTACAGCCATGTCTTGCCGTTAGTTAGAAACAATCGACTATGCAAACGTTTCACCCTTTAAAGCAGTCTTTGTTTCTTCAAGGAACATAACTCCCCTAATTTGTAAAGGCTTTCAATCGCAGTGAATGCAGAAGCCTAGTCTTAGTACCGCTCTGAATCTGTCGCCACAATTAGAATAACTTAAAAGCACATTAAACTACCTCTACAAATACAACCCTCATCAAATGTACATTTATGTGACAATGGGATGAAATAATAAAAATAAAGATCGCCATCTTGTTTGGGTCAGCACCAGCGCCAGTCAGAGTTCAGTGCAGCTATGAGGGCAGCATGGGCAGGAAATGGGTTGATGGGTGTCTTCGACGTGCCTTGTGACCTCGCCGAGGCTTCCCCCTTCCGTTTAGGGAGACAAACATCTGCCTGCCACCGTGCTTCCAGCGAAGGGAGGCGTACGTGTTGTAGCCATTCTCCTCGATTCGCTCCTTGAACTTGCAGCTCGGATTGTACTTCACCTGAAAACACACGGCGACAGAACAGTGACTCGTTTTTTGGTTCAAAATCCTCTGAATTCTGCTGAACTGGACTGGGCCATGTCCCGAGAGAAGAGCGAAGGTTATGTCTGTTGTTGTAGTTAAATATTTCCATGTAATGGAAGTTGATTTGGTGAGTGATTCCAGGATAAAGCACTTAGCCAAAGTGTTTTTAGAAGACCTCAAAGGAAGAATCCACATTTTTCTCTCACGCATGCTGACTTTATAACAATGTGGAAGTATTTGGTAATATCTAGAAAAACATGTGCTGAGTGAAGTTGTACTTGGAGCTAAGATAAATGTTGTTGTTCAGATGTTCCAATAACAATGATGCAGTTTTTAATAATAATTTAATATTTTAATCCAGTAAAACATTGAACAGGACTATTTCATTACAATACAGAATAAAGTTTCTTTAAAAGCTTTTTCAATACTCTTTAGCTGGTTTTCAGTGATTGTTAATTATGTCTTGATATATGTCTTTACTGTCAAAAAAGGGGACAAGATTTGGGTAGAAGAAAAAAAAGCCCATATTTTTAGGTGGCTTTAACAGTCAGTTGCAAGGTGCGTGCAGAGTGAGCCGTGAACAATGAAGGTACTACATTGGTTCTTTTGCTCATCCTGTGTTGCCGTGACAATGGGACGTCACAGGTGAATTAACAACCAGTAGGTATATCACATTTTACAGCTTTTGCTTGTGATTCCCTTGAAAATGACTCTTCTTATTCTTCCTGACAGAAAGGAACAGTATATTTCTCTTTAATAAGCTTAATGGCTATGAGTGGTGGGGTTACTCTGAATGGGCTGAGGTTTTTTTCAGCTCTAGACGTCATATTCCAGTTGTTATCAGGCATTTTTATGTAGCCAAATGTTGAAAGAGTGTCAGCAAAAACACTTGTGGTGATGGCAAGACTTCTTGTGCATTTTCCCTGCAGACAGTCATGACAGGACATTGTTATCATTGCATTATAGTATGTTACCTTATTATGTAACTGTCTTCATGTGTTATATTTTCCATTATTTTGTATTGGATGAACAGTACATTTATGTTAGTGCTTTGGCTTTTCCAGCATAGTTCTAAACCATTGTTATATGAGGTTTTTTCCTCAATATTTCTGGGTGTCACAGACAGCCCAGTTAGGCAGCACAGTTAAATGAACCTTCAGCGATGCGTGATGTGATATTCCCACGGTCTAACCTCAGTACAGCCACTTTTACCATGGGTGGCTGCCTTTGATCAGATAGTTGAGCAAACTTGAAAGATGTCTCTTCTGCAGATCACTATCTCTCTGTCTTGAATCCCTCTCTGTGTGAATGTCATGGGATGGAAATGTAGTGAGAGATATAACAATAGCTGAGGTGCGTCTATTTTGGAAACGCTCCTCATTGTCGCTAGCCGAGTGTTTCTCAGTGGTTTGTCATGAGTCAACTGAAGTGGACATCACAACCCGCAGGCTGAGGAGTTGTGAAACCTTTTCAAATCTTTTAAGCAGGACTGGTAGATAGCATGCTGAGACTGGTACATGATTCCAGGTTGTGTTTTCTACTCTACTGCTGCAGGTGAACAGACATGATTGATGGTCCCTTTCTGACTTTCGTTTGACTCATCGGCGTAACGTCAGCGTAGGTACACAATTGGGGCCCGTATACCCCCCCGCCCGACACCCAACCTTGAAGAAATCCCCCTCTCAGTCCTCCCATCTTGACCTTTCGAAACAATGTTACTGGCTTGTATACGCACCGATCCGAAGAGTGAGCCTTTCTTGGACATGGCTAAGTACAGCCCGGTGCTGACAGATTTGATGGCAACAACTCCCACACTGACAGATCGGATTTCCATCAGACCTGCAAAATAAAAGAGGGGACAAGAGTCTGTGTAAGAAGCATCGAGCCTTGGGAGTTTCCTCTTCAAAAGCAACTCTATCATTAGTGATTATGATACCAGACCCCCAAATGCTCTGGGGACAGAGAAGCCAGGACAAGACACGTATGAAATCCCAGCCGTAGACATTTTTACAAAGCTGTGGTATTAAAGAAAATAATAAAGTGAGTCAATTCATTTACCACTGTATGATAACTGATGGCAACCATTGCAAGAGAATCCAAACCAGAGTGTCACATGGAAATCACATGTAGGAGAACCAGGCTTTCAGGTGACAAATGAAAACTAGGATGGAACAGGGACAGTACCTGCGCCAAGCCACACATTTCTTTTAACCACTATCCTTAATGTTGTTATATTGATAATTAATTGCAGTAATTCGTTGTGTTAAATATAGACATATTGTCTTGCTGCTTTTAAATCATTTCACCTCAAACTTAACCCAACACCCGGCCCGCTGAAAAAGGTTCAGGGTACCTTTAGTAAGTTGGTAAATCCTAAACAAAGTGATGGAAGACCAACATTATCAAAGAATTCCCAAGTTAGCACAAGTCTAACCAACCTTGATCTAAAAAAATACACTTATCTGTTGCCAGATTGTAGCCAATGAAGACGTGATTCATCAGAGAAACAAAGAAACAGAAGGAGAGGATTTGATATATATATATAGATATAATAACAATAACAATGCTAGCTTTTAATCCTGAAAAGTAAATTTGCCAGCATCTTCTCCTGATCCTTTCCTTCAGGTGTCTGTGCAGCATGAGCAGCTATTACTTTGGTTTTCTAGAGCAATGTGTTGTGTTCCTGTCCTTTTGTAATTATGATTTTTCTCTCTTTCTCCAAGACCACCATAATTCTGTCCACTGTCCACGTCATACACATAACCATTAACAGCAGTTTTTTTTTTTACTTCGTATGTAGGGTCTCTGGCTCTCTGTCTTTTTGGTTTTTAAAACAACATTGTGTGTCTCTCCTGCTTTACGGATGATAAGAAGGAAATATGATTAATGCAACTGGATTTTTTTAAAAACAGCAGAGTGCAATATTTGGTCCGCAGAGATTATTCAAGGTGGAAATAGCCAAATCCTGATTGGCTGATAAAAGGACTGCTGATTTGAAGAACACACATCTGCTACTCTCAAAACTCAAAACAACTATCCCAAACTGTTTTTCACCTCAGAACCTCTCATTCTTTCGTGGTGAGCTCACTAGCGTCAGACAGACACAAAGGAAAGAAGACTGAGCGTAAGGCAGGGGAAGGTAAACAACGACAAACTTCTGTTGAATGTCTTTCTTCTATATGACAGGATGGTGTAAATGAAGCTGCCCGCCACAGCTGCGGGGAGCCTTCAAAATACCTCACAGAGGGCGCAGGTACGAGTCCAGCTGCACCCTCATCATTTGTGCGCTGCCTCTGATCCTCCCGAGGAAACATTAACACTTTGATGGCAGCCTGCTCTTTATGAGCTGTGTTTACAAACACCGGGTGTGCGAGGGTGGCACCTGGAGCGTGCAAGGACCTCATAAGCCATTAGCCCAGGCCCGGCTGCAGATTGGAGCGCAGCAATGTTTTATGAGGGATTAGTCCAGGCCAATAAAAACCACTGGTGCCTGAAAGTGGTGCCAGCAGTAATTGCCATCAGTTCCAGACACAGTAGGTGTGTTTCAAGTATGTTTGTCAGGTGCTTGTGACACCAATAGCGAGCCATAAACATTAATCATTTCATTCAATATATTCCCACTCGTAGCAAGGCAATATCATACTTGGCTCAGGCATGACAACGCATAAAAGCGACTTTCCCCTCAGTTTTTGTCTTTTTTTTTTTTGTTTCTTGTTTTTTTTATCTATCAGATCGGCTCGATTTTAATTCATTAATTTTAAAATGGTGACCAGTGGTCTGTTTTTGTGGGAGCTGCTTTCAACATAAATTTTCAGTGTACTCTTCATTAAAGTGTACAACAGTACGGGAAATAAACTACAGATTGCACTGACACCTAAGTTTGAAATGGTGCCCTATTGTGTTCTATACATGGGTTTTAATTTGAATGGCATTTACAGAAAATACCTGGACTTGGGTTCATTTTGGCACAAGTACTGTCATTGATCTGGCCTACTACAGTTAGTCAAAAGCCCACTTTTTGTTTCACCACTACACTATGTAGTGTATATTGAATCTCTTAACAATAGCAATTTTTTCACTGCAGTTCCTTCATGTTAATCTTATCTTTTCGTAGAATTCTTCCCGGTGTGCAGAGAATTTTGGGCTGTTCAGGATGGCTAAGGAGATGTTCTTTTAATGGTTTCACCTGGGAGAATGCCCCATATTTATGGCACATACAGGATTTTGAGGACAATTTGACTGCGGAATTTGAAAAAGCAAACATTCCTTTCCTATTTGTTATGTATCATTCCAACTCATTCATTCACATCCCATTCCCGGAGCAAGCACATCGCCACTGCTAGTGTCATTCGATACAAAGGCAACAATAGTTTTTTGTGAAATAAAAGCAATTTTTCCAAAATTTTGAAATAGTACAGTCACCTTTGCTGCTTTTAGCAACATAAGAGTGAGGTCTTTCGTTTTCTTTTTGTTAGCTCATGACTTGACAATTCAGACATGTCTCCCACAAATGATGCTATTGATCCAAACTCTTGCACCTGTGTATCAGGATTATTGCTCCGCTGGCTGAGCACGCGAGTTTCTTTCAATTCTGATTTCAGACTGGAAGTCTCATGGACAGCATTTTGGAGCAGAAATAAAACTGAAACAGCTGTAAATTATCGACACTCAAACCTCACCACTGAAGTGACTCTTAGTTGTTGTGTTGAAGAAGAGTTCATCGTTTTAAACATATACATGACTCGGGCATTGGCCCCCTTTAACTATTACACAAAGACAATTCACAACATAAAGTGGAAGCGTTAGAATCACCAGTCAATTAGCTGCTTACTGATGAGTTGCACTGAAAACCAGAGGTCACGTCTCCGCCACATTCTGCTGAGCAAGTATCCACTGATGGTCCCATTGAGCCCATGAAAAGGTACGTTTGGCGTCCCACTTGCGTTTGGCAAGATCTCTTAACCTTTGACATGTTTTGGCTGGGACTGTCAATACGCTCAAGCTGCCATTACAAGCAAATCCTGCACTATACATGCCTAGTCAACTGTGGACTTGCCATTTATTTCTCCTCTATGGGATTTTTAACAGCACAGAAAAAGTCTTTTACCCAGTCTTTTTTACTCTTTCTTTTCTTTCCATCCCCCATTTTTTGGACATTAGCCCATCGTCAGATCATTCAAGCCTTTTCTGACCTTGGAAAAAAAAAAAGGAAGAAATGAAAGAGAGCGAGACTCTCACGGGGTTCCCTTTTGTCAGACTCATGGTATGGGGAAGGAGGAGGGAGCCAAAGAGTGAAGGTGCTAGTTTTAAGACGGGGCTTTTAGTGGTCGCCGCAACGGCTGCTCCCCTCAACCAAGTCTTTGTTACACCTGAGAAGTGAGGAGATAGACAAGATCTTATAAATAAAGGAGTGTTTTGAAAGGGGCTGACCCAAGCTGGGGGAAAAAAATGGTTCCCTCCACTACATATTTCTCCGATAAAGACCAAAGAGAGAGCAAAGGAGCTTTTTCTCGTTCTTTCCTCCTGTCTTTTTATTCCTCTCTCAAATCTCTAATTTCTTAAGTTGCCCCCGTGAACAGCCCTCCATGGCTCAGTGCTCGACCAGAGCCGAGCCTGGGAATCTCGGAGCTCCTGCTGGGCTCCTGCTCTTGATTGACATAGCTTTTCAATTATTTCACAGTTTGCTTGCTTTTTAAACGAAGAGGGCTCTGTTGTTTTTTTTCTTCTGCCCTCCTTTACAAAACACAAGCTTTTCATGTTGGGTCTGGGCTGGCGGACCTAATGGCTGTGACCAGCACCTTTGATCTGCCATGACCCCCTCAAAGGGTCTGGTCCTGGGCGAAGCAGCCGGCAGTGTGTATCAGCGCAGACAAAGGCAGCATCACTCACTATTGCTTTAAACACCTTGAAAGATTACCATGAGAACAGGAGCTGAAGCTGAGGCTTTCACAGGTGCTCTGAAACTTGCATATTAACCCCTGACTGTACACTCCGATACCCACCACATGACTTGAGAAAAAAATCAGATGTGGCTGGCCACCAGAAGGCAAGCACTTAATATCATTAAAGTTGGGACAAAGAAATGCTTTTAGGGTCAAATATAATGTTCATTTCAGTGACGATAAGAAATAAGACAACGTGAATAATATGGGGGCGGCACAGTGTCACAATGGTTAGCACTGCTGTTGAATTCGTGAACAGCCTTGTTGTTATTTTATTTTATTTATTTATTTTTATTTTACTTTATTTTATTTTATTCTATTATTTATTTACTTTTTGACTCCACGTTATTCCAAAACACTTTCCTAGTTAGTTAGTGGGCTCCCCACTGACCATGGCAATAAATTTGATTCTGATTCTGATTCTCAGCAAGGTTCAGGACTTGAATCCAGAATCCAGTGGAGTTGGCATGTTCTCCCTGTGCCTGCGTGGGTTTTCTCCGGGTACTCTGGTTTCCTCCCACAGCCCAAACACTACGTTAATTGGACGCTCAAAAATTGCCTCGAGGGCATGGGGATTACAAACATCTGTGCTCATGTCTACAGTGTAAAGACTGATTCATTGCAGAGACAGTGACCCCCCACGGTGCAACTCCATCATACAAACATTGTCTGCCTGTCAGACAGTTAAAAAATAAACTGCACTCAGGAGAGACGCACTGTTACAAGCTAATTCCATAAAAGTTGCGGACACCACAGGTTGATATTATAGCATATTATGCTTCATAACTTTTCCAGTAAATCATATTAGGGAACGTTTCTTCTTATTGAGCGGTTTAACCTCTTCAGAGTGAAACTTTTCTTGAGTTTTGCTTTTTGCAAATTGAGGTAGGAATTCCTTGGGGGTAAAAGCTGAACTTACTCATCTGAAGAAAGTAGCTTTTGCTAAGAGGCATGTCCTGGTTTGTGGACAATAATATTAATTAGAAATTCTGATGTTGCTGTTACAATAATATGTCAGATTCTCACGTCATATGAAGCTGGATTCTTTTTCAAAATTCATTCAGTTTGATAAATTTGAAAAATAAAAAACTGCACTAGGTAGAATGCTTCATCCCACTGCTAAGACACTTGAAATGGTCAAGTGAAGCATGGATCCGATGTGAATGCATTGGGAAAATGTGCTTGAAGGTGCTTGAATGGAATTCAACTTTTCCATTTCAGTCATCAAAATGTCCTTATATGCCTCCTCTGTGGTTAGAAACTTGAGTGATAAATTGGCTCAGAATAATACAATACAATATTATATCATATAACATTGCTTCCGATCTCAGAGATTGAAAAGGAGCCTAGTGAAGAACACCTTTATGATTAAGATCTTTGAAACTAACTGATGGTTTAATATCACTTGCAAATACAAAAAGGTTTCAAGGGACATTTTTGCTCAACCGCCACATTGCGAAATATAAATTGAGAGACAGGCTATGATCAACAGCATATGCTAAAGAGGGAGAACATGAAACATCCTGTCTTTTATCGTAAAATACACTCAAAAGTCATTTGTTTTTCAGCGTAAATCTAGAAAGTATCTATTGATTAGAAGGCTACAAGAGAAATGCACGTCTTGACCACAGACTCAAATTCCAGCAGCATGATACGTCTGTGGCGAACAACAGTATCTGATATATCAGACTCCTTGATAGTGGTTTGAGATGATCTCATTGTAATAAGTGCCTGATGTGAAAGCTAATCTCCTGTATATCATGGTGCATGGTGCTGATGGAAAGCAAATGTTTCGATGATGGGCACTAAGTCCTTTGCTTCCAGATGGCTTGTGGAATAAAGTAGCCTTTAACCATGGATGAATATTTCGGAGGAAATGTATGTGCACATTTATATAGCTGGGGGAGAATCCAGCCCCCGACAACTGTCTTTAGAGAACAAGAAAATGAATGGATCTTTTGATTTCTGTCGCTGTTGTTATTTGTGGTTTTATACGGATTAGAAGCTGATTTGTATTTGTCCTGGTCAGCGCAACACAAAAATCCATCATGGATATTTTGCAATGCGTATGTGGGGTCTGATGCCTGAAGTCTGAGACCTCGCCTGACCTGTCTCTACACAGACTCTACGCCACTTCACTTCTGACAACATCCAAGTTGGAAAAGGTCACGCTGTATAGCAGACAAGAGTTCAAAATCGAAGACACAATATGATGACACTTAGCCTCATTTTAGCCAAAATAGGGGCAGTTTTGAAAGCTCTTGGCGAACATCTCAAAGCAGATGTTAGGCACCTGCACTGACGTCCCTGATTGGCACGTCAGAAAGATTTCATGCCTGGTATGATTTCTTAATGACAGGTACAACTGCACCGTGAGTTCTGCTGCTCACGTTACAAGGAAAGAAGCCTTTTTTTACACGTTGTTGGTACATCGTCTAACATTTTGCTTTGCCAAATAAATAACGTAAATAATAGTTTAAAAAAGTGTAAATAATGTTGTGTATGGACAACAAATAAACATGGCTGACTATTAACATTGTAACATTGTTGCACTCACACACACATGTACACACTCATTTACATGGGTCCCAGTTATCAGGCACGTTGAGAATGAGGTTATGATACACAATGATTTATGACACTGCTACTGGACAAATGAAGTGTTCCCAAACAGCTTTATAAAACTAAAAACAAAACCCCCTTAGGATACCGAAGACTTCATAACTGTTGGCAGTATTTGCTTGCGAGCACTGCCGACTCTGCTGGAGACAGATTCAGACATCTACAAGTTAAACATCCATCTTTCAGCGCTCTCCATCACATGAACAAGCTCTTCATGTGTCTACGTAGAAAGGAACCTGCTAGCCTTGGCATGGTACATACCAACTGGAGCTCTAGTGAGCGAGACATTGATGAGTTTGTGTGCAATGAATTGGACCACTATTTTCACTCCAGTCTTTTTTGTTCCCAGTTTACCTTGTTGAGTCTCACAAAACAATGATTTACTCACAAATGCACCGACTGTATAATCTAAACAAGCATGGTTTTAATGTGATTTCTGACTGATTGAACTTTGGGTTCTGGAAAGTGATGAAATTGTTCATCTCAATTTTAGTTGACTCTGATCACGATTTCAAAGAAACAGTCCAACTTGCTAATTCCAACCAAAGTACAGGAGTCAGAAGGATTTGCGGCTTGAGAGCAAGCGTGTTCATGCTGACAAAGAGATACATAAAAAGAGCTAAATAGACTGGAAGATTAACAACACCCTCTTATTGACGCTCACTATCACAATTATCAACATTGGCTTACACCATCCGAATCATTCATCCGCTTTATATCATTAATGATGTCCGTAGTAAACAAGAGCCAGTGGTGAGCCTGTTTTCCTGGGTAATGTACAACACTGTTGAAATGCACTAATTCTTTAAGGTAAATAGGTTCCACATGAACTGGTGGTTAATTACACTGTCGCGGTGGTTAAAAGTACAAGCTCATGGAAAGGTTTTCAAATTCCAGCTTGAGGCATCGCTGTGTTGAGAGCAAACCCGGGTCCGACAAGTTCCCTTCCCTTCCCTTCAGAGCGAGTGATGAGTGCAGAACCAGGGAAAACATGCCGAACATGGCGGGCATTTCAGGAACATTACACAGATTTTTTCTAAATTGTTGTATTACATTTTCAACTGAAACTCTTAAATATGCTTTGGTTGTGAGATGAATCAGATTTGTTAGAGAATATATAATAAAATAATATAAAATAAAGACTTTGCATCAGATAATTTAATAATTGAAACTACATCTGCTATTTTTTTAACATTCTCAATCTTAAGATATTGTTGTTTCACTTGTTTTAAAAGTGTCTTATGATAAAAGTGACTCAAGAATTCAATGCTCTTGCAGTCTTTCTACTTTTGTCCTTTCAGAATTCTCTTCTCTTTCTGGTGCGTCAGGGTTAGGGTTAGAGGTTGGGGCTGCATCTTCAAACATCACTTTATTAAACATACATTGTTCTCAGCATTAATGAATAATTATTGAAATATATGCACTAGTAAAATAGTGCATATTCTCGCTGTATTGCATGTCTCAGTAAAAATACTGCATGCAATCAAATCAATAAAAACTTTTATGACTCAATAGCTGTGTTGAAAAACCAAAGTGACCAGCCAGAATTCTGACCTGAACTTCATTCACTAAATAGAAGAGTTCCTTTATTTTGCACTGAAGGAAGCATGAGCTGCAGTGATGAGAAACCGTACAAGTGAACCAGGAAATCTTGAATGTCTTCCACATGACCAATCCTGAAAATTTCATAAAAATCAATTCCATGTCTTTTGAGTTATGCTGATGACAGCAAATAAAGCAAAACACACTGGCCTCCCTAAAGGAGGTAATAATACATGCAGACCCTCAGATATTAAATTCAGGACTAGCCAGTTCAACTGTCTAAGCCATCTGATGTGTCCTGCAGATCCCAGCCTCTTCCTCACACGCCCTGATCCAGAGTGGTGAGCATGTGAACAGGACACATGGTTCTGACCTGCTGAAAACTGACTCCCACACCGCGTCTGGCCAAGATTTGGCCATGGTGGGTGACAAACAATCCAGAGGCTGGTCCTCTTTCAGGACTCACACTCGACCATGTTACCCCCCACCTTTTCATGGGGCTTGACTGGGAGAGGTACACCAGGGATTAGCCCAGCCAGGTCTTTCAAAGGCCATTAGAGCAAATTACAGGTATCCTCTTACCACAGCACTGGGACAGGCCAGGTGAGGGGTGCAGAGGCCGGGCAGGAGTGCAGGGGTCAGCCTGGGACAAAGCGACAAGGCCACCCTGGGCCCCACTCTATCCAAGTGTCTCCCTGGCTTCACAAACTAGCAGACCTGCATTCATGAATGGCTCACTTGATGGGACCTCAGAGACATTGTCTCACCAATGTAACTTTAGCCCTTTATTTCTCTGTTCTCAACCCCACCTCCCTTCATCTATCGGGCTTTTCTACATCCAGATGACAAGAATATTTCCCGATAAATAAACAAAAATAACCCACAATTTGAACCCATTTAATGCTTGAAGTGTTCAAGCATCGCTTCGCATTGGACGTAGTATTGTGTCTAAACTTGATGTTGAAATACCTCACTTCCCCTGTCATCAAAAACAAATCTCTGCTTCAATTGCAACCATACCTCCCGAGATGTGTGCTCTATCAATCTATCAGTACGCCGCTGCAGTCTGTCTAAGACTGATGCTGCTGATAAAATGCTAGAGATGGCCACAGGGAGTTCCGCATCCTGCTATTTCCTCTGGACCACTCACACACAAACACACACCAGCACATGTCTTTTGGCCATTTGTCAAATTCATTCAATCGCACACGCACATACTTGAGCCTAACCGCTGGATGACAATCTGAAGGAGTTGCGGAAGTGTTTCATTAGCCAATTACCGTTGCTAGATAAAGCCTGCGTTCCCACAGTCCAAGTGGCCGGGGGTCAAATGTGACCAATTACCCTCCGTTCCTACAGAGGACAGATTATACTGTCTGATTCGTCCGCAGACAGGCTGACCTAGTACTCTAGAATCCTCACACACATCCGGTGGGACAAAGTTATGAATTAGTATAGACCAGAGGTGAGCAGTTAAATTTCCTAAAGGGCCACATTATAAGCTGTGACTGTTGTGAGGTGCCATCATGCCAAAAGAAAGGTGGCGATGACAATGAAACATGATGGAAAAAATCGACATGGACGAAATGAACCATTTAAAAAGTGTAAATATGGCATGGAACCTATAAAACATTATTTGACATGCATCTTATTTGAATATAAATCATAATAAAACTATGGAGCAAACACCTTAGATAAAAAAAGCAAGTCATTTTGAATTTCCTTTCAACAAATTTTGAGGAAAATACTAAAATGACAAACAAAATTTTAGTAATGAATGTGCGTACTGTTGAACCAGTACTGGATAAAACGGAAACAGGATTAAAAAATGACAACTTATTACTTGTATAGTTTTAGTCTGACCTCATGAGGGCCACAAAAACACAGGCAATGGGCCACATATGGTCCCCAGACCGCACTTTGCCCAGGTCTGGTATAGACAGATTAAACAGCTTTTGGAGTCGCTGTTAGTGTTTTAGAAAATCTTTGACCCCGGCTTGCCTGCTAACAGGCCAAAATGATACCATCCTGAAATGTATCTAGTGGTGCCTGCGTACTCATCACGGCACCACACAGTGATTTGTGTATCCCCCTGTCCAGTCGGCACACACACCAGGGTGTAATGTTACCAAACACCAATCTTCTAAAATGTGATTGGATGTAATGAAACATCCATCAGGTCACTGGGACCCTCCAGGATGCTGAGTCAGAGGTCAACGACCCGCAGATGATCAAACTCTGGATTCACAAGCGCAGTGGAGATGAGAAGCGCTGGAATGAGGCTGAAGGATGGCCAAGGTGAAAAAGGTTAACGAAGCCACACGTGAGCTCCCCGCCTTGTTATCGATGCCTGTGTGGCTCTGAGGGGCCACTGGCGTTCCGAGCGTGGGGCCTTGTCTTTAATCAAGGAGGGCGCGCAGGGAGTCCAAACCTCCGCCTCCAAGTCATGCATCACATCCGTAACAAGCCAAGTTAGCAAAAGCTTTACCAGCAGATCGTCTGTGGCGGGACTCAGGGTTATTGAAGTTTCTCACAGTTTTGAGGAGTTAATTTATGACTCTTGAGTATTAAAAAATACGAATAAAATAATAAATATAAAAATAAATATTTTTGGTCCTTGCTATTCTTTTGTCTTTTTTTGTCTTATTTAGTGCCCATCACACTGCAGAAACAAACATACTTCTTGACTTGAATTTTAGGTTCAAACAGCAGTAAGACTTCTCTTCTTCCACAAACTTATTAGCAAAAGCAATAAATCATGTTCATTTCAATTGCTAAATTATGGCATGCTGGGCCCACCACACAGTCCCTGCAGTGTATGAAAATCACCCTGGACAGGTTGCCAAGACGCCGCCGGGTACATATACACAGACAACCATGCACACTCACACCTGCCGAAACATTCTGTAACCAAGAAACTAAAATACTTAAAAGACAAAGTCTTGCTGTTCTATGCAGAAAAGTAGATATACGAAGCAAAAAAATGGATTGTTGCTGAATATTTTATGTCAAACTTTAAAAGCCAACAAATTACACTCTTGTTATTAAGGCTTGAGGATGCAGAGCATTTGTCTTTGTCCGCAGCACATTTGCATTATTAAAATGAGGCATACAGGAAGGTGAGCCTTAAAAGACAGGTATCTGTCAGTGGCTCCACTGGCCATAAGGCCCTGACCTGAACCTAATCCTTTGCAGGGGAGCAGAGGGAGAAACAGAGAGCAGGGTGAATGAGATAGATGATGACAGATAAGAAAGGGTGGCAGAGAGACTCATATTCATATGGTTCATTTAATTTCTCTCCATGGTTCAAGATACAAAGAGGCTTTTAAATATTACAGTGAATGTCAGTTCAGGCTTCAACTAGGCTCAGTGTTATTGTTTGCAAAAGTAAAGTTGAGGAGGGCAATGGTTGAGAAGTGCCAAGATTTCTGCACCTGGGTGTTCCAACTTCGGTTTGGTCTTCAAATAAAATCCTTTCTACTCACCCAATCTTGCGTTTCAGCATGCAAGCGAACACTCTCATACATGAATCTAAATCAGGGCAAGATCTGGTTCCTATTTTCGGTTTGAAGGGGGGAAAAGTGCACATCTTTTTTCAGTTTAGGCCCAGTTCATGCTCATGCAATGGCACAACCATAAACACAGACACATGCATTCTTAATGCACACACGACACAAAACTCACATCCGCCTCATGTTCGTTTAGCTAAAATACTTGAGCGATCCGGAGCAGGAACGACTGCATATTTGTTTTAGGGATCAGATATGAAGTCTCAGTCTGCTCGTTTGTCTGTCATTCTCCTCCATCACAATGTTGTGCGCTTAACATCTTCAAAGAAAATAGAAAAAGAAACGATTTATATGATGGATTTATCAAAAACTTACAGAATATTTGACATGTTCATGCTCATTTCGACACATAAATGAATGAAGAAAGGTGGCGTGCGGAATCTTGAAAAGCATGCAACATGCGCACTACCTCTTCTCCTGAACTGTTGAAAAGGGACATTTTCTTTCTTTTTCTGTCAAAACAACTCATTATATGGTTGGAGTCAAGGTGTGAAGGGGATTTTAAACAACCACATTAAAATGTTCATGGGAAAATGTCTCCTCCCTACCATTAACTCATTTAAAGATGACTCCCATTCACCTTAGTATTGTGCATTTTCATCTTTCTAGGCCAGCAACCATCTCTATAAATATATCTCATTGAAGAAATACGACACACAAATATACCCATGAGCAACAGTTCAAGTCTCATAGCCAATGTTTGTTTTTGTCTTGTCATTTCAGTCCTGACAGTATTGTTACTAATAAACAAAAAAATGTCCAAACTCTGTGCTAAAATCAGACTTCTGCCCAACGTTTGAAGAGCTTCAGCTGACATGCTAGGCAATAGTCTTTGCTGGCAATATATTTTATATGAACCAACAAAATATTTGCTTGTTTCCCCCTTTTATTTCTTAATCAAACTTTTGTATCATCTGCATTATACTTCAGTTATCCATCACCCTTGTGAACAGCTTCTCACATTCAAGCCTCCTTGTTGTACATGGCAACATGTAGTTAGCTTCAACACCAATAAATGTGTGTCACAAGACGGAATATATTATATATATATATATATTATATACGGTGTAAATCATCTTAGCATAAAACTGGTATCATGATCAGAGGAGTTTTACAGTACAATAAGATCATCATCTTTCTGCGTCCTCCATGGATGATGTTATGTGTCACTGACAACAACAGCAGCAGCAGCAGCAGCAACAGCATAATTCTCAGAGCTGGGCCGTTCAACGGCACTGAACTATTCCATTCACAGATAGACAAATGACTTCTGTCATTTTATGTGAATACTCTCCAACAGTAGATGAAAAAAAAAATTGATGGCCATATGAGCAGTGACTAAATACGTAAGCTGTTTTGGTCCCCAGAATATATATGAAACTAATGCAGAATTGAAGCTGTAATAAATGAATACATGCTGTTTTGTAGATACAGTTTTTTGTGTGTTACTCCAATTACTCCTGAAGCCTTTATAAATATGACATAATTTCAGAATCACTTTAACTGGATGATGGAATCAATATGATCATGTCTTCTGGCTCGTGGTTGTGGCTGCTCTTAGCTTAATCACTTTGTGGTTGTTCCGTGTGATGCTGAATGCTGAAGATGTGTCTTAATATTGAGACAACTACAGGAGCAGAGAGTCCCTGACAGAGGAGTTTTATGGTGCTCGTGCTTGTCCAAGTCATTTTTATTTCTGTAAAAAAAATTTTTTTTTAAAACACACTTGTAACCGAGAATATATTATTCATCAGTACAATTGAAAAGACTATATTAAAGTATTTTGAAATTCTAAAAGCTAAGGTGAATCAACAGCCAAAGTGTTTGGCAAAGCAAGCATAAAACATTCCAACTTCAATGTTGTCAAGTATATCATGAAATATATTTTAAGTGCATTTCTCTGCAAAGAAATGATCAATATGATCACACAGGCACAATTTGGTTTCAGAATTATGCATTCATTTTCTTGTTTTAAAGGAGCCAGTATTCAATATGTGCTACTGGCACCGTGAAGTTTTGAGGGTTCCTTTAAACACCCACAGGATGTTCAAAGCTGCAATAAAAGTAGCTGGCTCCTACAACCAAAGTCAGACTATAAACCTGCTGATGAACCCAGTAAATCCCACTGAGGTTTCCGGAGCTGCGCCGATAAAGGTTGTTAGCTACTAATTGCTACATTTCTTGGAGCTATTCATGAAACGGAGAAACACGGGACGCTTGGCTCATTAATGTGACACCAGCACTCTGTTCCCAGGGCAAAGTCTGTGGGACCGTCTATGAGAACATGGAACAGTGTGCGAGAAATGTTTCGTTTAGCTTTCGACCTCCTCGTGTCACAAACAACCAGCGGAGGCTTGATTCTTCAGGTCTCCTGCGGGCAAAAAACAATGTGCTTTTCCGGAGAGGATGAATGATTTTTCGAGGGCATTCTACCCACCCGCTGGCTTCCAAAGCAGCCGATCTGAGTGGAGACAACCCCAGTTCAAATTTGGTATAATACCTAATGAGCAACTGGAAAGACTCCAGCTCTCCTCTGGCCTTGAATTTCCACCTCAATACAGCGGAGAAACGCCTGCCCCTTCTCCTCGCCTCATTACCATGAACATTATACCCATTCAGCACATCTTTGAGACAGGTGCTCCCCTCCCGAATGGTCCCCGTCTGATCTGCACTTGGATTAATGATGAGTCATGACAAGCCAGCACTCAACTGATCAACTTTCACAGGGACCACCGCCACTTCTTTTGCCATATTGATGCCTGTCAATTGAAGGTTACAAAGATTTTTTAAATTCTTTGCGACTTAAGAATCCCCAAAAAACTTCAGCTTTGGCAGCAAGAGGAAGCTAGTAGATGTGGTGTAGGTAGGACATTTTCAACTAACCATTACACAATGTCTTAAACTTTGCATAAAAATAAATGAATTGATATTTATTCAATGAAATAAAATAAACATGTTGCACAAAACAATAAGTAAAAATCATTTTTCTTTTTGCAAAATGTGCGTCCTGAAAGTCCCAACACTTGTCCCTGCAGACCAGACACGTAAGCGCTGAGTAACGTGAGAACATTCACAAAATTGGACTTGTGGTCCTAATGTTGTGGCTGATTGACATGTATAGCCTTTAGACCACTGTACCAGAAGTATTTTGGTAAAAAACTAAAAGCCCTATCCCTGCCTCTTCTTTCTTTCAATCTATTTCAACATATTCTTTTAGTAGCATTTATAGTTTTGGTATTTAAAAATGTTTAAATTGCTTGTGATCTGTGTGTAAGAAAAGATATCATTATCATTAGTAGTATTATTAGTATGTTTTTTCAACAAAAGCTTTTGTTTGTGTCGATTATGAGACTCGACCCGAAGCAATTTTGGAAGTGTCGTGTCCCGCACAGTGAGTGAACAAGTCCGAGAGAGTAGCGTCTCAGGTGTGTGGCTGGCAGTTTAGAATATCGATCTGTTTTGTGGTCAAGTTTCCATCAGTTAGCTTTGTCCTTTTGAGTTTCTCGAGCTTCTAAAACAAATGACACGTGTGCAATATATTTAGGTTTATTGTTCATTAATGGCACAGTGGCTATAGATTATTTTCAAAGTTAACAACATTGTATGTTAGAGCATGTCTGTTGTGTGTGATATAGACTGGGATGTCATTATATGCTGGTTGCTGTTGTACCCGAGCAATGTGATGCTTGGATTGTGATGTAAACAATCTCACAGGGCATGAAATCACATTCCACTCATCTTCACTTTTAAAATAATGGCGTTCGCGTCATCGTCAATATTATTATCTGAAATATATTTTTTATTGTATGATTTGATAAATAAACTCAAAATGACTTCAACATGTAATATACATTCCTGACCATTTCAATATAGCTATTTTACGCTCACCAGTTTTGCACGGAATCTTCTAAACTGTTACACCAGGAAAACCGGATTGATGTGCAGACGATGGGATGGAAATAAACACTCTTGCAGAGAATGCTAAACAGATTATGTTTAACAAGTCAAGCACACCTGGTCTAAGCGTAGACCAAACAATCTTAATGAAAATCATTGCCTTCTTGCAGCTGGCAACCGGGGCGGTCCAGCGGTGGGTATTCCATTCAAAACCTGTGTCTGATTTTTATCTTCATGTAATCTTGTTTAAATTGTAATTGAGGTTGACTGTTACTGAGATGTTTTCAAAATCTTTGTAATAAGAGTCAGTTTAAGTTAGCATATACTGTAACTTAGTAAATGTTATACAATTCAACGTTTTATAATGTTAAAATGCATCCTAATTCTACGCAAATATACACAGAGTACAGTTGATATGAAAATATGTTGCATCTGCTTAACTCTAACTTAACTTGTCATGGTGGGTTTCATTTATTTTAAATTATTTTATTGTGCCGCGATGATACTCAACCTGGTTGTAGTTGAAAACTTTCTCCAATACTACTCAAACGATTTTCTTCCCATGGGCTAAATCCAAGTCAAATACACTCAAGATCCTGGAAAAGTCTTACATCAAACGGGGAGATGTTGCACACGAAAGGAAATTAGGTAAACCCAACACACCCTGGCTGTAAGAGTTACAGCGGTCTGGTCACAGTAACCTCTTACATCGCGCATGGGTTCTGCTGGAGTGACCTTATTTCCTCCATGTGAACCGCTGTCACAACCTGGAAGCTGCACAAGCGTTTGATGCCTTCTGCCACATCGGAACATTTCACACCCTGTCTTCGCAAAAGGCCTGTTAAAATGAATCATAAAATGAATGCAGTGTGGCTCTCTGGTTTAGTCAAATAAATAGACATCTACTTACAACCATAAATCGCTTACACTCCATATTTTAATGAAATTCAAAGCAAGTTTTTGTTTTTCCGTCCTCTGCGGGCATGATTTACCGTTGCAATTGATCATGAGACTGGCTGGGTGTGCCAGCACAGCTGTTGTGCCACGGCGCTGTCAAATTAGGAGGCTATGACCGATGACCCAGGACAGGATATGATGCGTACCTGCCTCTGCTGCTTTTGTAAACACTCGGGTGTGTTTTTCCCTTTCAGTCATTTTCTGTTTTACCAAAGACCAAAAGAAAAACACTCCCCCTCCACCCTTCCAGTCTGCTATTTACTATATTTAGCAACTACTATCACTTTACATAAACATGCGTATGTCGACTCTATGAAGTTCATGAAACACATTTGATCAGGGTTTTGCCGCTTCTTCTACACTCTTTTAGATAGTTTGATGCTATGGTCACTTGATTTCCTTATATGCAAGGTTAAGATTGTAGTTAAAAAGAAATACCACCACTTGAAGAAAAGTGCATTGATGAAATGTAAAATTCGCATTATTACTGAAAAATGTGGCTGTTTGGATTACGGCAGATTGAAGAAATGACAAGAAACTTCCAACTTAGAGGTGTGATTCAAACCCTCCAGCACCATCCAGAAGTGCTGATATTGCTTAAAGAACTAGAGCCCATGAGTCCAGAGCTGTGTCATGGTGGTGTCAAAACATTTGAGTTCCAGAGGAGGCAAACCTAAAGCTGTGTTTGATGAACAACAACGCACCCTGGCACCACTTCCACATGGAGGGTGTTTTTACTGATTCGAGATGCTAACAAATCTTACAAAAAAGTCGAGGATCCAGATGGTGATCCAGAATTCCACCAAATGTCCAAATCATTGAGATCATTCTGAACGTAGCGTGTTTTATTTTGACCCACAGGCAGATGACACACTTAAAATATAACCTCTTTGGTGGATAATAATGAACTTTTTATAGACTTGACCTAAAACATTTCCTTCAGTTGCTAACTTTCAGGAATCATTGAATCATTTTTCTGCTGCTTTTCACTCTTCTGAGGTTTTGGGCTGTGCAGTTTGGGCATATCGGCTCTAACCAGCAAGGCAGGATTTGCACCTCAAACAACAAACCAACACAAAATTTGAATGATGTCATATGGATATTGACCTGCTTTGCAAATGTATTGCTTATATAAGTTATTTAAAGTACGGTTTCCTATCAAAATCAGGAGAAAGATCTATTGACACCTCTCTACTTTGTGTCAAACTGTGCTGCTCTGTTATCGATGCCAGGCATCCCTCTGTCAGTTTTTCTCCTGGTGGCCTCTCCACTCAGCTGTTCCATGCAACTGTTCCACTGGGATTGATACAATATTTTCCAACCACAATTAGCAGGCTGTTGAGTAATTCCAACTGTTTTTGCACCTGAGTGGGTGCTTGGAGTAGGGGGGATGGAAAAACTGAGAAGGATTGAGGTGAGCGCCTGGTTGTCGGGGGCATCATGTTTAGCTTGTCGGGGCGTTGGAGCTGAGTGACTATTGGGTAGATTGCAATTTACATATATTTCAGGATATTATGTGATTTGTGGATTCACTCTGGAGTCATTATTTTGTGGAAATATTTGTGATATGAGGTGCAAATCCAAATTACAGCATCGGATCAAGCATTTTTTTTCTGTGGGCCAGAGCCCTTCTGTGTGGTTGAAAGTCCTCTGGAGCATCAACGATGGAAGCCTGTCTGCAAACTGCAACACCATCAAACGGAACTGGACCAAAGTGGACCGTATTTTCAAAGTTCTTTTCCCAGCATTGTACTGTAAATAAGCAAATTAGAAGTGTCTTTAACTGCACTCTCTGGAGGCTCTTAATGGAAATGGTTTGCATCTAACGGTAATGCACTTGTGATAGAAAATGTATTAACCTGTCGCATAAATGCAGCCTGTGGATGTGTCAGTCTTTGTCGGTCAGCGCTGCAACAAAACCCCCAAACATCACTATCTTCCAAGCCCCTGGTGCCTGAAGTTCAAAGTGCAGACTCTCATACTTTTTTTAACGTGTGTGACCGTTCTACCCTCCAGAGGAAATGAAAGAGTGATAGCTAAAGTGCTCAGGTGCCACTGTGCACACTTTTTCATAATAAACTGTTGAATCCAGCAAGTATGAAAATGCATGCCAATAGCAACAAATAGCTGAACTTTCACAATGTTTCTTCCATGGAGATCACCCCAACAATGTTTCTATTTTAATTTCCTGATATTTCTCTATTGTTCTTCTGTGCTTGCTTGTGGGCAAGGGTTAGACCAGGAATGGTTTGACAATATGTCCTGTTATATGACTAATCTTTCCTGGACCACTGATCATCATGGAACTTTCTTTTTTCAGTTATCAGTGGTTGAAACTTTTCACGCTTTGTTTCTGGATTTCCCTTAACTTGTGAGTTCTGGCCATTCATCTTGTGTTGTGTCTTGTTTAAAAATAAATAAAGTTAACACAACTTTGTTTTCAAAATGATGATGATTTTCACGATCAGAAAACCCGGGTTCAACATACAAGCGAAAGACAATATTTCATCAAGTAAATCAATCATATATCTCTTATGACTCTTTTTGTTTTATGCTCATGCTCTAAAAAATATACTGTGCATTTGGGCCTGACATATTTCCATAAATATGTTATGTTACCACTCTATTTCCCGGCATGCCAGGTCAGTATTAAACTTCTCTCTTGTGTCTAAATAGGCGTCACATTTTTATCTGTCTGTCACCCTAAAATCAGAGTTCACCTTTTATGAAAGCCTTTCATGTTTTTTAGCGGCAGGAACAGGAGTGTTTTATAATGCTGGGAAAGTATAGAACAGCCTCTCATCTGAGCCGTTCAAAGTCATGTCTAACTTTGGATACAGGTGGGGGACTGGACTGGTCACCCACTTTCTTAGTGGGTCTCATGGGGTGAAAAAGGCAACAAACCATCCTGACCTTTTTACAGCTGTTCTTTTGTAATAGACTCGCTCTTGAATTGCTCATTCAAACAAACTGCTTGTTTGTACCCATCACTTTGTCTTGGCTTCAATCGGCAGCGAAGTGTTTTCCATTTCTGACTCGGGGTATAAAATCACCTTCATGACTTGATACGTAAATATTACCAATGGCATGAATGTCCCTGTGAGGCAGACCGTAAGGGTGAGTGACAACTTGGCGGGGGAGGCCAGTTCATGACCAGAACGTGCTCATCTGACCTGGTCAAACATTTGAAAGATGTCTATTGATGCAGAGAAAATAGAGGCATTGCTGCTCAATTAACAACCTATTCACAGGTGCCCCGAGCTTCAGATTGCATGACATTCAACTGTACTCTGGCAAAACTCCCCATCTGGTCTTGTGTGGACTGGTGAATGTTGAATACTTGTTTTTATAGTAAATGTTTGAAAAGATTTCATGCCTTGTAGCAGCAAGCAAAGCGATCACAATTCACTATTAAATTCACATATTATAGACCAATTGTCATCTGTAAATAATAATTTATTTACTGTATGCATCAGAAGAATATCTAATTTAAGTCACTTCCTCGCGTCTTTTAGTCATAAATAAGTTTTTGCCATATAACTGACTATACTTTAGACACTTTCATAGCTTTTTACTGAAGCATCATAAATGACCAACATTTTCCTCATCATCTTTCTTTTGTGTTTCAACAAAATACATTCATTTTTATCCTAAACGTACAAAGAGGTAAAATTTGAAATTCACAGAAAGTTGACAAATTATTTACTATTTTGCTTTTTCTTGAGCGATAGCAGAGATTTTGAATGAAACAAACTAAAATTTAGATAAAGCTCAATTGCCTTTGAACTGAAGATTCTGTATTTGGAATAGGAATTTGATCGATGCGTATTGCAATGAGTTCAGTTAGTCCTTCACTAAAAAGCCCAATGAACTTTCCACTGTCATTATTTTTAATCGCATCCAAAAGACAAGCCTTAGTTAATATCTCACCGACGCATCTGTGTTTCCACTCACTACTTACATTCCTGTCACAATTTTGTCAGGTCAATCCCCATTGACATTTTTATGGTTTTTCCAACGCTGGTCTACTTTTCCAACTGATGTCCTCTGTCTGTCCTCAGTCTTCCTGTGCCAGCAGCCCCAGGAGGAGAGTAAGCTCACTCTAGAGTATTCCCTACTTACCTAGCAACGTGTCTCACATTCTCTAAACACAACACAACTAGCCGAGCAGTGACTTTGACAAGGAAAATCTAGTTGAACCGTGAGACACACCATAGAATAAAAGTTAATAACCGGTTCACTCACTGTCTGCGTAGTTCTTCCTCCTGGTCCCATCCACTTTGCCTGTTTTGTCGATGGAAAGGAAGAACTTGTTTGCAGAATAAAGCCGCCGCAGTCGGACATCACCTTCCAGGTGATTGTAGCTGCGAGTGTGCCTCTCCAATGTCCATGAGCAGTTCATGCCACTGGCTAGCACTTGAAGGGGTTCATGCCCGAAACCTGGAGTGCAGGCCCCCGTGACTGGGCCAGCCGTGACTATGAGCAGCGTGAGGCATGCCAGACACAAGGAGGCTGCATTGGGCAGGGGGAGACGTGACACGGAGGCTTCGGCAGGGATGGAGCCAAAGGCAAGTTCAGGATAGAGATGAGCTACGGATGGCGTCCATCTGCACATGGTGGGTCACAATCCCAAGGTGCACCTTGTGCAGTCTGAAGGCATGCTGATGAGTGACAGAAGTCCCGAGGGTGAGGTGAAGCCCAATCGCAGTCTTGAGGACCTTCTGGATTTTACCTCATGGAGGCCACCTTCAAGCAGTGACTTCTCCCAGTTGCTCCAGGAAACATCTTTGTGGTGTTGTTCAAATATAATAACTGTCCTCCACTCCTTTCGTATGTCTCATCCATGAAAAGTTGTCCGCTGATGATGATGCTCCTGGCTTGCCCTTCTCTTTGGATGGAGGTCTTCGTGGAACTCCTTCTTTCTAGTCCCACAGTTAATGTCTTGGAAAGAATATTGACGCAGGTGTCTTTTGATCTGAGCTTTGGTGAGTGCACCTAAAGATGCTCAACTCAAAAGAGTAAGATGCCAGTCTGTGCTGCTGGTAGTAGAGAAGTTGTTGGTTTGTGTGTGTTTCTAAGCATGTGTGTTTGTGAGTGTGTGATATTCAGAAAGAGGCAGGGAAAAAAGAGAGACAGTGAGAATGGGAGGGAGAGAAATGTGTGTGTGTGTGTGTGTGACAGAGAGAAAGGAAGTGAGAGTGTGTGTGCGCAAGAGTGTGTGTGTGTGTCAGAGGGAGCAGCAGTCAGTGAGTATGTCTCGTCTTGCACGGGGCAGTGAAGCAGTGAGTGAACGGCCTCACGCTCTGCTGTCCGCAGTCACTCACTGCGTCATCTCTGCAAGCGCTGGCTGAGTCGCCCGGCATTTAATCTTGAGAGCTGATAGGAGTAGAATTGGGGGTAGTGGTGGAAGGGGGGAGCATGTCATGGACCTTCTCAAACTTTCTGAAAACTTAAGAGTCACTGACAAAGCAGACGACTCCTCCATACCAATCAGTTCTCTCCAAATCTGCCCAGTCCATGGCGTCCACAAGGGGACAGTTTGTTTGACACCTCTGCTTTCTTTTGTTCTCCCGGGCCACATGGAGCAAATTAAAGCAGACTTTTTTTTAAAGCCACTGGTTTGAATCAGCAGCCAACGTGGAACAGGTTGCAGGAGTGTCAGCGGAGTGACTCCAGATCAAGTTTGAGATTTACCTTTGTTAATATTTCAGTGAAACACCACCTCTGATCTTTGCTGTTTCATTTGGGAGGAAATGAAGAACACCTTTTTCTGACTCCCCACAGTTTGGTCTGTTGTTTCACAACTGCACAATAAAACCAATTTGAGCATGATAATAAATCTTGCCTCCACAGCTCAGACTTGTCTCGTTGCTTCCTAATATTCTGTAATATACAGTGTCCTCAAGTATTTAAGGTGAGAGAATGTGTCTTTCCACCTGGGAATGGGCAACAAAGGCTAGATTTTGTGTCCCGTTTTGAGACTTACTGCATTGCATTTTGGTGTCAACTTAAGAGCTCTTGACTAGCAACAATAGGATTCAGATCCATGAGCTCAATGTTGGAGTCAAGAGCACCTAACCTGAGAATGAGTCTAGACTGAGACCAGAGCGAAATTTCATATCTTGATATTCATGCAAGACGTCTTTAGACGTCTATCAATGCAATACAAAGTCAGACGTCTGCCACTGGCTGCCTTTAGCTGTCGATCAACTGCAGGCATGGTTGGTGGGTCTTAGCTGTACATTGAAGGGCCAGATATAATGATATATCTTTCGACCCTAATACAGAGAGTATTTGGCACCCCGTTCTATATTCAGTTTGGTTTCAATCGTTGTCTCAACTCAGTCATGGGCCCCCAAAGCCTTGGCCTTGATTCTGGTTAGTCAGCCTGGACTCCAACACAACATGATCTTCAGGCTCCATTTGTCCTTCTCAAAACAAAAACCTGGCAGACTCTTGTCTTCAGAGTTGATATGAGTCTGCAGTCTTTCCCCAGAACAGCTTTAGCATCAGTAGACTCAGCCTTGCTACGCAATAAAGCAGTTTATTTTCTGACATAATTTACTTATTTTGTTTACCCATACATTGCTACGGCACTCTCACATTGTGCCGGATACACGAAGATACAGGATGAGACGA